>NW_006800201.1:832954-845965 GCF_000485575.1 Poecilia formosa | reverse complement strand
TGAGGATTTAGTTTTGGACTCTAGCCTTGTCGCCCCCCCGCCCACCCTGTTGGGTTGTTTTTGGTTTGGTTTCTGGACTCTGGCCCTCCTTCCGTCGCCCCTCCGCCCTCCCTGATGGGTTGTTTTTTTTTGTTGTTTTCTGTTGGGCATCTGGTAGCTGCCCTTGAGGGGGGGGGTACTGTTAGGATCTGTGTTTTCTGTGTAGTTTCTGTCTGTCTAGTCCTGTTTTCCCCTGAGTCTCTGTCTTGATTGATCCCAGCTGTGTGTCGTTCCTGTGATTACCCTCCCAGTGTATTTGGTCCCACCTGTTGTCAGTGTTCCTTGTCGGATCCTCGTCGTGTAGCACCCTCCTCTAAGTCTGTTTCCCTGTGGACTCTTATCATTAAATTCATCATTTTCACCTTCATCCTGGCCTGCCTGTGTCTCATCTCACCTCACCAAACCCTGAATCATGACAATAGTAGGGTCACTTGACTATGTGGCTACAGGTGTTTAGTGTACCTTGTAGTTACCCTCAGCTTGTAGTTTTACTCTTTGTTTGCAGTATAATGATTATCTCCCTTTGAATGCATGTCTGACCTTGATGACTGCTGCCATATCAAAATGTCTCCATGTTCAGCATAGATGTTTGAATTAACATCAAGCATAGATCAACTTGGGGCTAGGAAAGTAATGTACAATGACACATATTACTGTTTTTGTTTTTAGAAAGTGACAAAAGACCCTGCTCACAAATAAAATCTAAAATGTGTCACTTTGCTAGGCATCAAATAGTTTCCAATTGTGTTTCTCTCCTCAATTTATTTACAGAATTGTTTCATCTGGAGACAGATCATAGTATTCCAGCTTCAGTCCAATATATGTTTAGCACCTCTGAAAAGTCACATGTGTGAACAAACTGCTTGTGAGAGGGTAAACAACATGCCATTCCCCACATCATCAAAGGCCTGTGTAAAACAGCAGGGTGAGGGGAAATGTCACAAGCCAACACCAGGCTGCAGGCCTAATTACTGCTCTGAGTGTGTGTTTGTGAGAAACACCAGCTTAGGTGCTTTGCACCAGTGAGCTCAGCTAGTATTTACCCAGTAAAAAAGGCTGTGGCATCCTCTCTGAGTATGCAGAGGAGCTGTGTCCATTGCTTTTTCACTTGGCATTGGTGGGTCAGGACTGCAGAAATAATCCAGTCAAAGTTGTCTTTGAACTGTAGTATACTGGGTTTTATTTCAGAATGAATTGAACTGAATTTTATTTCTCTACGATAGACTTCTACACATCAAGATGCAGGAGGAATGTGGTCTGCATCATGAAGGACTCCACCCATCCTGCACACAGACTGTTCCAGCTGCCCCCCTCAGGCAGGAGGCTGAGGAGCATCCAGAACAAAACCACCAGGTTGAGCAACTGTTTCTTCCCTGCTTCTACATCTTACTTTTTTCAAAATGTATTTATTTATTTACACACACATATAGCATAGAGTACTCCATTATTTATTTATTAGACTTCTTGATGTGGGACCTGAGTTTGAAATTCATTCCACAAACAAGTAATAGCGAAATGGTATGACAATAAAAATAATTGAATCCTTGAATAATCTCCATCTCACAACATTTACAGTCATATTCAATGAGTTAGAATATATATTCTGACAAAGCTTATTTATTATATTAAAAGCACAAAAACTTAATGTGGAGAAAGTTGCATTTCATGTTAAAACATTTATTTGACAGAGAGATTGTTATTGTTTAAGCAAGTTTTAATTTTGTTTGAATCAAATACAATATGGTACATATTTTGAATTACAGTTACTTCCTAATTCAATGAGAATTGAAAAGAGTAAGTAAGGAATCAAATCAATAAGTAAGATCAATAATGGGATCGGTATCAATAAATTCTTATCAATTTCCATCCCTATGCCAAATAGAGTGAAGGAAACACAAAGAAGCTTTGGAATTATTTTACTGCAATAGACAAAAAATGCCATTAAGGATCAAGTACAAAAACAGTGAAAACATACGAAATGATCCCATACTCAGTCTGTTAAATTTGTCTTGCTTCAAAATGATTTACTTAGAACAGTAATCTTACAGTTTCTTGTTCTAAAATAATATGCAAATTAATGTGAAGATGTTCCCCAAACTTTGAGGATTGTTAGTTTTACAGTTTTTTCTCAGTGACCTTTGTTCATTTCTCATACCACTGCAAACATTTGTCCAACAGGTAGTGCATTTCTTAAAAAATAAAGTTTTAAGAAGCTTTTACAGTTTTTCTACTTTCTGATTCAACATTTAGAATGTGTCAAGGTTCTGATAGAATGATGTTATGGCATTTTGCTAACTAGCTTTAGACCAAAAGATATAAGCTTAAGGCTACCAGATTCACTCAGAGAGAACAGGCAGAAACCACGAGAAGTTATTGACTGGGTCTCTCCTCATGAGGTCTGTGGTAGTGATCTAGCAAGGAATTAACAGACGAGGTTCAATCATCCTTCCCCATTAATCACTAAGTATTATTCCCTGAAGTGAAGCTGCTCTTTGCAGTGAGGTTGTCTAAGCTAAGTAGTTAGTTGGGAACTAAACATCCATCCGCTTTTCCTTCCATGGCGTAGCTGGTCCTATTTCCATCAGTCATTAGATCAGAGGTAGGGCACACCCTGGACAGGTTGTCATTCCATCACTGGGCAACACAGAGATATACAACCATACAAACACACACACACACTCATGCCTAACTGCAATTAAGAATAGTCGATTTATCCGGCTGTAATGTTTTTGGACAGTTGGAAGAAGTATCCAGAGAGAACCCACACATGCATGGGGAGAACATGCATACTCTATGTAGAGAGACCCAAGGTCAGGATTCAAATGGTTTTGTTGTGAAATAAAAGTGCTACCAATTGTGCAGCCCTGGAACTAAACCTAAGGCCTGTAAATAATCCAACCAAGCTTGGATTGCTTTCATTGGTAACAAGTAAATCAACTAAGTCTATCCAACTCAATATATTATGATCATCTAACTCAATGTATTTATTTATTTATTTTTACTGAATTCATTAGGTGTGTTTAAAATGCCAAATTTAAGTCAGTCTTACTCAAATCATTTAGTTTACTTCAAATAAAGAAGGAAACTAATAAATTATCTCTTTTTACCAGGGTTTTTTGGCTCAGGAGGCCTTTATTTAAGAGTAGTTAGACAGTAAAGTGGGTAATGACAGAGAGGGAAGACATGCAGCAAAGGTCATCAGGTTGGAATTGAACCTGTGACGGCCGCGTCGAGGACTAAGGTCTCCTTATGGGGGTTGTCCTCTACCCTAACTATCATAGCAGGTACAGGATCTGTCCCTGGTGAAGCTTCTGTCATGACATCAGATGTAGGCATGGGCAGAAATCCCAGGGGAGTCGGGGGGCACGAACCCCCCCAATCTTGGAAAAGTCTAGAATTACCCTCCCAAAATAAATCTGCCTTTCATCAAAGAAAAAAATTTAAATACATTTTTAACTCCACCCCTGCCATTATTAGAACAATGGTTCAGTCCAAAGTATAGGAGGAGCAACAGCAGCAATGTAAAATGCTGGCCATCTGGGAGCAGTCCTCCCTCCTTCTTGGCTAAACCAAAACAGCAGAAGAAGCTTCAGCTCTGCCAGATATTTTTGTTTATATCGACATACTATTGATGTGAGATCTCGGCGGATAATGTTTCACAAGTAAGATGGAAATATTACTATTTATATTTTGTGAATAAAATATTACCATACTGTATTTATGTCCACCTGCAAAATGCCAGCTAATATTAGCTATAGTGCTTAGTGTAATACTGGAGTTCAATCCCTGCTATGAAGGCTAATCGAGATTTTATAATTTTGTAATTCTTTCACTCTGTCAAAAGTAAGATAGCTCCCGTTTTTGTTTAGAAGGTTTCATATTGAAAACGATGTAGGGAGAAGTGGAAATGTCTATAAGGAGAGATGGATTCACTGCATCTCACGGATGAATCTCAGCTGCTGAATCTCTGCTACAACAACTGGACTGGAAAACATGAACAAAACCTATATGGATATTATGTATTTACTCATTTGCATATAAATATGTGCAGTTTAATAAATATTATTCAGCATTAATCATTATTTAATCATCTTTGTTTCTCTATAATTCTGTGTTTGTATATTTATATAAATATGTATTGATATTACTAAATAATATACTTTAAAAATTATGACTGGTTGTGTGCTTTGTAAAATGCTCATCATACATCAATATCAAAACATTCTATTCCTAATCTATTCTGTTTTACCCATTAAGAATATTTAAATATGCTGAACCATGTATCAATCTAATTCAAAAATACTTAAAAACATGAATTTCCTTGCAAATGTATCTATGATATCTGTTTGAATAAGGTTACAGCATAGTAAATGTTGAAAATCAGTTTAGTATTTGGCGAGTTATGATACTTCATTATGCCTGTAATAATGGCCGCCCTAAATCAGCGACAATAAGCAAGAGCGGTCTATGAGGCGTCTATTCTTTATACATGTCTATGAACGGTACAGGCTCAGTCAGAGCAGCTGAAGTGAGGAGCTAGCTTTGACTCTGCAGCACAAACAAAACACTCACCAGTAAGTAAATACTTAAAGCACAAGATAAGTAACACCTTTGATTAATTTCACTGTTCAATAGGAAGAAACACATTAACAATAAAAATCAGACTGCATTTCATTATTTTATTACTTTGGCTGAATTATGATAAATTGCATTGTTATGCCTTGCAAATCAAAATGAGCAAAACTGGCTACATTGGTTTGACAGACTTAAGCTTTTTTTTTGTCGAAGGTAGCAAATATCTCAATTATATTTAGCTCTTAACTCTTACATTAATGAGAAGAGTTTGAAATGGGAGGGGCTAAGTGCTACAACTAGCCGACAGTTCTGTGAGTAGGAGCCAAGAGCAAAGATAGAACAGATAGAAAAACAGAGAAGAGGTGTCTTTATTTCTTATCATCTTCAACATACTCTGGTGCTTTGAGTGTTCAGTTTAAGTTATATTTCCCAGATATGCATTATTTCCACCTACTTATATATTAAGTAAATAACACAGAACTTGTATTGAGAGCCACTACAACAAATCAATATTTATGAGGAATTTTATCAAGTGGAGTTACTCATTAAAACTTGCTTTTATTAGCCTTAAATTTTTGTAAAGGTATAGCAGAGATCATATCCAAAGTCATATTTAAAATTTTAGTTTGACTTTTATTTTTCTCAATTTGCTTACTGAGAAAAATACAGGTTTGTATTTTTCTCAGTAAAATACTGATCAAAAATGACTCACTAGTCATTTTTGATCTTGCAGCTTGAACACATTAAAATCTTTTTAAACCACATATTATGTTACATTTCACTGTAACTTTGCCGACCCCCCTTCCCCCACACCCCCAAAGAATTGCTCTTAAAAATTCTGTTTATTGTCCCCCCGCCCCAATAATGTAAAGGGATTCCCTCCCTTGGACGTAGGATACGAATGCAGCATTGAACTTAATTGTTTCAGATGCACTTTTGAGATTGCACTTTCAGAAGTGTACTCTAAAAATACACTTTTTAGAGAATACATTTGCTGCATGTCTTCCCTCTATTTATTAAGTTGGATAAACTTATTTGAATTACTTATTACCAATTGAAGTCATGCAATGAAGTTGGTTCAGCTATTTTCTTTATTCAGTGTACAAGATATTTTAAAAACATGCATTTAAAATTATTTAAATTCAAGTCATATTTTAAGCACAATGTGAGTGATAATGTAATTTTGGATAGTTTAGTTTTTTAGTTTGGATCAACTTAAAAATTTGAATTTACTTTCTGTAGAATTTAGTCAAGTAGATTTGAATTATTAGAAAAAAATTATATAAGAAAGAGTGACTTAAATTTGTCATGTTAAAAACAGTTAATGAATTAAGTTTAAAAAAATAGGTAAATTGAGTTGGATAAATGTAATGCATTGGGTTGAATGATCATAATAAATTGAGTTGGTCAGACTTAGGATACAAAACTCGCATTGAACTCAATTGTTTCAAGCAAAGTCAAAGTAAAAAAGTTCCTTTAAGTTAGTTAGATTTGTAACTTTTAATTGAACACAAAAAAGTATGTTGTCATCACTAAACCAAATGAGTTAAATTAGATTAAAGTAAATAAGTCCATAAAATGAACAACAGCCAAAAACCCTTTTTAGACTGTAGGACCTGACAGAATGCCCACAGAAAGTCATCATAAGATCACCAAAGGGTTTAGCTGTGGGTACCATCATCCAGCCAAGTCTGCATAAATGCAGACTTATCAGGTAAACAGTTTCACATTCAGGTGAAACAATCACACTGAAACAGGCGTATAGACGGAAAGCTCAACTCAGGATGTAACACTTTGTGTAGACTTGAGGAAACACCAAGATAGGATCAGGACAGGATCCCTAGAGGATCAGGCTACCGCGGACTGTTTGCACTAGGTTAGATATTCTTCATGGTATTTCTGTAAATCTATTGGCCAGACCAGATGGAGCACATTGGCTCAGTCAAAATGAAATTGAGAATCAGGACAAAATTAAGGAGAATACTGGAATACAATGAGGTTCTATGCCCTTTTGTAAATTGCACACATTAATAAGAAGTCAGTTTAATTAAATAGGATTCCCACTCGTAAAGCAAAAGATGCAACGATATTTGTGTGAAGTGATACTAGAGTGGAAGTTCCTGTGTTCCAGGCAGCATTCTTCACACATTCAGAGGCAAAAGGTCAGACTTTCTACTAGTCCAAGTTCCAGACAAACAATAGCGTTTGGTAAGCTCTTTCACAGGCAGTTTCCAGCTGTGTGCTAATGGATTTCTGCTGTCTGGAGAGCCAGACACACTGCAGAAATCTCATTAGTAAGTTCCGGATATTCTCGTTAAAAAACAGGGCAACCAGGATGTTCAAAGGTGAGGAATAAATCAATAGTCAGGTAGTATCAGCTTATTAACTTATGATTTTTACTGAATTGACTATAAGTGATGGAACAATTCTTGTAAAATCCACAAACAAGATTCATCTGAACATGGCCTCGTCTTCTCTAAATAGAACATCTTTTATTTGAAATGAAAGTAAAACTCCGATTTATCAAGTCTTGAAACTAGAAAAGTATACCCAGAGAAAAGATGAGCACAACCACAAGAAACTATTAAAACCAAAAACAAAAAACTTTTAAATGCCCAAATTTGAAAAATATTTGACATATTTGTAAAGGTTTGCCCTGCGACAGACTGGCGACCTGTCCAGGGTGACCCCGCCTCTTGCCTGGAACGTTACCTGGAGATGGGGACCAGCACCTCCTGACCCCACAGGGTCAAGGGTGTATAGAAAATGGATGAATGGATGGATGAAAAGGTTTGTCAGGATGAGACCTCTCTGAAACAATATGGAAAGCAAATTAAAAAGTTGTACCCAAAACCCACACAAGCTGGCTCTGCCTCTCATGCCTCAGGCTAAAGGGTAAGATTATCCTGAACTGTCGCTGTAGTTTTGCAGCTGTAGGAGCAGACAACTTTTCCTCACTTTCTAGAAAAAATTCTAGATCGGTTCTCAGTGACAATGTGGCCAATCCATACAGGCAGATCTATCCAGTCTAATGCTATGTTTTGTGCTTTGAACGAAATCATACTTTATTATTTATTTTACATTGTTTTTAGAATTCCTAATTGAACTTTCTGAACCATTTGACAGAAGATTTTTTAAAGTTTATTTTGACATGTTTCACCCAAGTAGTCAACCTATTGTTTTAGTTGGTTTCAGTTTATTTATTATTCACTGTACCTTGACTGCTATATTTCTAATTGCACTGACGAACAAATTAAAGTTGTTGTTTTTACATGTTTGATCAAGCTTGTGATTTGTTGCAGATATCAGTATCAGAAGTAAAGAAAAGGTGGATCGATGCATCCCTAGTTTGGCTGTGACACCTTCCTGGAGGAGGACATTGGCTGAGAAAATGCTGCCAACAATCTCCCTCCCTGACGTCACCTTTTTAGTTTTCATAAATATAGAAAGTAATCCTATATCAGTTTGTCTTTTTTTGTGTATTCTGCTCTGTCTTCTCAAGACTCCAGTCATACGTGGTAGACGGTTGCTTGTACTGAGCCAGGGAGGTTTTCCTCTCCACTCTCACTACATGTATGCAGGACAAATCAGTGTCTCGCTTCTGGGCTCCCATAGAGGTGGAGGACTAAATGTAGCCATTTGATTCAATTTTATTTTCTAGTTTTATTAAAATGTAGCTTCAATGAAGAGAAAAAACACAGAACATAAAGTTAAAAACTGGAATAACAGCTAATAATGCAAGACTGGAGAGCAGTAGGAGAAAGTAGCAAAGTGAGGAAAAGTGGCCATCATGTCCTCCAGTAGCATAACTACAGAGACAGTTTACCAAAGCCAGTATAGGCTTTATAACAAAGGAATGTAGACAGGGTATCTGTCAGAAACTCCAGGAACCACCAGTAAACATGAAGTCTGAGAGCAAAGTGCTAGTAACATCTGGAACAATCTGATCTATAACAGAGCCTGATTATTATGGGTTTTATATGTGAGAAGACTTTGAAATTCTATTCTGGATTAAACAAGGAGCCAATAAAAGGAAGCTAAAATGGATAGATGTGATCTCCATTTTGAATTTTCTTTTTCTTTTTGCCTCTAGTGGCCATTAATGAACACTAGAATAACAGGAAAAAGGGAAGACATGTAGCAAGTGGTCCAAGACTGAGAACTGATCCCAAAACAACCAGGTCAAAGTCAATATACTCCACACAGTCAAGTCTATTTGGTCATTTTCAGACTTATAAATGCAACTGGATAGGATGGATTTTATTTAGGAGTGCCAGATAAAAGGAACACATATGAATGCTGCACTTTTCAAATTTTATTGAATAAAACCCTCTTCCTCCCACCTTACTTTTGCATGACTTTGCATTTGTCAAATAAAATCCAATCAAATATACCAACATTTGTGGTTCTAATGTGACAAAATGCTTAGATTTTTTGTCTTGTATGTGTAAGTTGTGGAACTTGTAGCATTGACTAAAACGTGCATTTTTATTACTGTGCACTTTCAGAACTGCACTGGGGCAGGGTTTAGATAAAGGTTCCCTTTATTTGTTCCATTAGGGTCCACAGAGACAAAAGCAGCTGTGGCAGCAGCAGCAGCCCACCAGGACAGCGACCTGTCGGGGTTCAGTCTGAACAAGGAGTGACTGCAGTGTCCCACTAGAAAAAAATCTCTGTACACCCCATCCTCTATAATTGCAAACATGACTTTATTTGCCAAAGAACTATGATTAACAAACAATATGTTTGTGCATAAATGTGACAAAATGTTTACTCAAGAAACGAAAAACAGCATAAACAAAGACAGAGCAGCAACAGACGAAGTGCTGATTAACAATACACAAGATCTGGTCGAAATAGCCAGATCCCTTCATTCTACCTGCAGTCAAACGCTTTAGCAATGTCTTTCTTACCAGCGCTGCTCATGACAGCAGTCAGATGTTTTCTTCAATCAGATGATGCCTAGTAAACAACTCCCCGTCCACAATGACCCTACATGGATGATGCCAGCAGCAGCCTTAGACAGCAGCCTGCAGTGATGAGGACGAGAGGGGGATGACTCCGGGCTGTCCCCGCCTGCTGATGCCGCTCAGAACTCCACAAACAGCCGCATCAACAACACAATGTCCTGCGTGGGATCCACTGCGGAGCTGCTCCGGTTCCCCCCCGCGCGCAGCACAAGGCGCAGGCTGGGTGTGGGTGAACCGTGGGGCAGCGCCGCTGGAGTCAAGTTAGACTGCCATCGATATAATCGCTTCCGCTATGACCTTTCAGATTTATATATATATATTATCAGAATAAACCGGACTAATTGGTTCTTTGCTTGTTTTTACATTGACTGCAATATAACTTTTATTCAAAACAGTAATTATTTGCTCAAAAATACAATTTGTTGTAATTAAGCTGGAAAAAATGAAAATGAATAAAATTATTGAGTTAAAGTTTTTCTTTTTTAGAATAATCTGTGTATTTTATGTGTATTGATTTATTTATTGTGCTATTTCTGCTATTATTTTTAATATGTCAGTTTTGGTCCTCCATACTTACCTAACTTTTGTTTTTGTCCTCTTTCCCCCCAAACGTTCCAACCGTTCACCAGTCAGCTTCTAGTTTTTATTTTGGAGGGGACATATCCCCAAGCTTCCGGTTTAGTGTTGGGTAACAGAAATCGATCTGACAGAGGATCCAGCGCCTCTCTGCTGCTGGCGTGAGAACACATGGGAGATGTAGTCCATGTCAAATAATAAGGGGTTTATTTCATTTCATTGAAACATTTGCTTTTATGTTATTTTATTTGAACTGGATTTAATTTTGATTTGCCTCTGCAGGCTGTCTACTGGCTCCTGTCCAGTGTCTGCTGGATATGGGTGCCAAACTATTCTGCAACCCCCATTTTTAAAATTAATTTTACAAAACAATCACGGTCAACAAAATGGGGCTTTTTTTGTCAGAACTTTATATTAATACCTGTATTAAACCACGTTTTCATGTCAAAGATCCCTATTAGGACCAGTCAGCAGCTGATGATGAAAACTGATTTTACATCTTCCTAGTTCACTTTATCTATTTATTTTATTTTACCTTTATTGACCAATGATATAAGAAACAAAGTGAATAATATGGAGCAGCTCATCAAAAGCAAAGATTTAATGTACAAATTAACAGTTTCTTTCCTTCAGCCATTAGATTGATAAACAATAGTTAGCTGACTCTGACATAACACAGCCACTTTATCCACCTGTTACTCTGCACATGCATACATATGTTTTTTTTCTTTTTCATATTCATATTTTATTTAATTAGTTATTTATTTGTTTTTGCATCATGCCAATGCAGGTACCAAAAAAATCTGCAAAAAAATCTAACTGACTACTGTCCAGTTTCACTAACCTGCCTTTCTCACCAACCGACCTCAGGTGGTGAAAATAGGGGACTGGACATCATCCACCCTGGTCCTCAATTCAGGCACACCACAGGGCTGTGTGCTTAGTCCAGTTCTTTTTACATTGTTCACTCATGACTGTCTAGCTATCCACTTCTCCAACAGGGTTCTAAAGTTTACAGATGATACCACTGTAATGGGTCTGATAACAAACAATGATGAGACCCTGTACAGAGAGGAGATCCCAAACCTGTCCCAGTGGTGTTCAGTGAACAACCTGGTGCTCAGAAACTCTTGCATCCATCCACTCTCAGAAGTTTCTGGATTGTTTTCTCTTTATTTGGTAATTAATTAGAAGAACAGATGTTGCTTTTTAATCATTATTGATCAGTTTTAGGAATTCAATCAAATAATTTCAGCTCTGATTGAAATATAAAAATTTTCTGGATAAATCACAAAGCAAAAATGTATGTGTTGTTGTTGTTGTTTTTAATTTAGAAGCTATGCAAATCATAGGATTATGTAGAATTTTAAAGTGCACTTCTTTTTGCTTTGTTAGAGTCAGTATTTATGAAGGAAGAGCCAGGCCTTTCTCCAGTTCATGCTTTCAGTTTGACCTCTCCATTAAAACTTACCTTTAGGTACAATGCTGTCCTTTCTATGACAGCACTGATGTAAGTAGTAAGTGTTTATTGTTTCACATTATCTGTTTAATTCTCTCCAGTGTGAGAGTGAGTGTTTTTGTAAAATTACTTAAGTGATTTATTGTACTAGTTGAGCTAACTCTGGGAATAGCATGAGTTATCTTGTGAAATTCTCTGGAAGAAACAGGAAAACTGGACAGACATAAAGTGCTCATATATTGCCACTGATATCAAATAGTCCAGTTTATATAATGGTTACATGGTCTCTGTCTCCCTTTTCAATATGGCGGACAAATTGACGTGTCGCTCCAATGACACCTCCGAAAGGAGGGACGTAAAATGGGCGCGACTTAATACAGCATGATTCTGGTATTTTTTCAAGTCGTTGTTGTATTTGAAGTTCTGGAGAGAAGCAGGTAACCGGACATACAGCTCAGACATGGAGATTATCGAGGCAAATATGGACAGTTTTGGAATAGAAGTTATTCTTCCAGAGGAGGGAAAAACAACGCCACGTTGTCCGCATGGTGAGCTGATAGCTGCAGCACAACAGCAAACTAGGTCGTTTCAAAAACTGTATGTGTTAAATTTAGTGTTACATAATTAGCCCTGTGTGATTAACTTCTGCTAAACTCAGGATTTGTGTTTATGTTTAAAAAACGCTTTGAAATCAGTTAACTTTAAAGAGGCTTGGGTTATTTCTCAAGATGAAAATCTAGAATACTTAAAGATGCTGTTCCGTGAGCTGCTTGTTTTCTTTTGCAAATGATTTTTGAACTTTAACTGGCTGGAATTCCTGTTTCTGTCTGATTGGTTTCTCTGCATGGTTTTCACTCTGAAATTGCGTAAACACTTTATTCTGCATTTATCAACGTGAAGAGAATGATTTGCAGCATTAACTTGTACTGCTTTAGTTAACCTGAACAACTTGTGTTGTTCTGCCTGCTGAGAGATGGGGCGGGGGGTTCTCAAAAGAATGATGACAAAGGTATTGACTTTACTCGTGGTGCCTGCATTGGTAGGTTTGGTAGATAACTCCAGGCCTGGAGGGCCGGTCTCCTGCAACTTTTAGATTTGTCTCTACTTCAACACACCTGAGTCAAATAATGAGGTCGTTAGCAGGACTCTGGAGAACTTGACTGCACTGAGGAGGTGATTCAGCTGTTGGATTCAATTCTGTTGGACCAGGGAGACATCTAAGAGTTGCAGGACACTGACCCTCCAGGACCAGGATTGCCCAACTCTGTACTAGTATCTACTCAGTGCAGCTTGACTCTATTATAATGGTTTGCTGAGCGATTAATTGTCTAAAAAATTATTGCGATAAACGATAATATTGTTTCAAGGCCTTTTGACACTGATTTAATGGAA
>NW_006800201.1:829296-832826 GCF_000485575.1 Poecilia formosa | reverse complement strand
TAACACTGGAACTGATAAACTAAATAAACAAAACAACCAAAAATAAAATGGATTCTCAGTCTCCATTAACAAAAAACGTACTTGAATAAAAACCAAAGTGAAAATAAATACTGCATTCAACCAAAAGAGTACAGATTATGAGGTCTGTATTGCCCTTCAGTTATCACGAGATTTAAATAGAGAAGATGGGCACATCCGACCACCTGATGCAATAGTTCATACTACACAGTTTTTTTGCCCCTATTTTCTTAGAACGTTGGCGGATCTAAGATTGTCGCTGGTGATTTCGTAACCGATCATCCTGCAGTGTGTGGTGTGTTAGGGTAGATCGTCGTGTCCGCTCCGATCTAAATCAGGGGTTTTCCCCGACTGGGAGCTTAAAGCTGAATGTGACAGGTAGCCAATCAGAAAGCCGGATTCTCCTCCGGGCTTTCTGAGGGAAAATTACAGAGGGGAATCCCAAACAGCTGACACGGCGCGACACGAAGTCCAGCGGACATTGGAGATGATACGTGGAAACAACATTAATATTTAACATTTTATACAAAGAATATAGAAATGACCAGGGGAGGAGTTGGAGCCAAATTGCTACCGCAGTTGATAAACCCGGTAACTTTTCAGTTGTTCTTGTTAATGTGACATAAATAGGTTATAATGATTTTCATTCAGTCAGGACTTTATGCTGACTCTAGCCACATGCATCACAGGTGGATTCTAGTAAAGCATTGATTAATGCCTGATTTTAAAATTAGTTAACTGGACTTGTATGTAGACATTATTTTGTGCCCATGTAGCTGGACACCACACGGCACGATCGAACCCGATCGAACCGTTACCTAGAGTTTCTGTCGGCTAATGTGTGGTCTCTCATGTTTTGAAAATGGGCCGACAGTCGGCCGACAACTCGTGTAGTGTGCGCTGGACATTACACTAAGGAAATGAGGACGGGAGGGTCAGTGGAGAGCACTGAAGTTGAGCCTTTTTTCTTTCAATGTCATCAACAGAAAGAAAAAACGGCAGGAAGAGACGATAAAGCCGATAATTAAAATGAGGTCGATAGGTTTAATTTATCGTGCAATTAATTGATTTATCGTTTTTCGTGACAGGCCTATAATGGTTTTCCACTAGTAACATTAGCCAGGTACCTAAAAGATAAAATGATAGTGACATCACATCCTGTGTTTCAACAGGTCCNACAGGCCTACTTATATCTAGGGTTTAGAATGAAGGCCCAGAGTGCAGCTAAAACAGCTTCAACTATTCTGACAAAACTTCCCACAGGATTTAGGTCCTTAAAGGAATTTTGATATTTCAGATCACATCTATTAGGTCAGATACTAATGATGGACAAGAAGGCCTGGCTTACAGTCTCTGCTCTAATTTATCCTTAAAGTTGTTCTGTAAGGTTCTGTCCAAATTAGTGACGCTCCTCTACACCAAACTTGCTCAACCATGTTTCTCTGAACTGTGTAGTTCATTAATCCATTCTTCAAAGAGTTATTGTAGACAGTGATGGCTGTTGGCAGGAATACCGATTCTTGTAGAGGTCTATATTGCCGCGAATCTGAAGAAGACTCTGACTGAAGATACTCACAACCTTCCCCAGCTTTTAAGCCTGTGTCTCACCCACTAGTCGCCAGTGGGTGGCGCAGGTTACTTCAGTCAATAGTAGCCACACACACACAGCCATTAGAAAGAAACAAATGTACCCAGTACAACACTTTCATTCTATTGGCTGAGAGATTGCCAGGCGACTGTGCCAAAAGGTGTTTCCAAAAGTGAGCAGAGTCCGAGCAGAGACCAAGTGTGAGCGCGAGAAGTTTTGAGTTAGGAGTTAGGAGTTTTGAGAAGAAAGACATAAAGTCCTGCTTTCAAAATGAAAATGTAAGCAAAAGCATTAAAAGTTTTGAGAGCAAAAGACATGAAATCCTGCTTTCAGACTGAAAATGTATGCTCTTGGATTACGGCAAAAAAAATTCCCTCATACAACTTACTGTTTGGTGTAGGCAATGGGTGCAAGAGACTTTTCTGCAGGCCTTGAGGAGTTGTACAAGTGTACCAATTATCATGCTTCTACAATGAAGTGCACAGAGTGTTTTGAAAGTTGCCAGGAGGCTTGTTGAGCTGTTTCTGTTGTGATTTTGGCGACTACCTTAAAATATGTAAATTTCACACAGGCGTGATTACCGCCAAGTTTGGCGAGTTTTCATATATGTTAAGGCCTCCAAAAAGTCAATTAATTTGATGGAAGCTGAAAAGAAAATAAACATTATGGTTACAATAGGCCTTCACTGCGCTCAGCTGCTAAGACCTAATGAATGATGCTTCCTGGTTGGCTGCTTTGCAAACACCAACCCAGAGTGTGTCAAGGAGCATTGTGCCTATGGTTTTCATCTGTTTGAATTTATGATTATTTCTCTGTTGTTTAGTCATACCAGCATATTGTCTTATCACTACATTTTTGCATTTAGTTTCAGTGTTTCTTCAATTTTGTTCTTTGTGTAGTTCATGCAAGAATTTTGTTCACTCTCAAAGTGATATACCAACTACATTCTACACTACAAAACATATTTACCAAGGTCATGCACTTGAGGATCAATCATAAGACCAGTAATGGCGATTCGTCCACTCCTTCAGGACATGTGATTCAGTCTTGTCTGGCTCCCTGCCTAATGAGTTGGAGCGGGTAGTCTGCTGTTATAGAGGTGGCCATTGTTCTGTTGGAGTCTTGAACATGGAGAAGGTCCAACATCATCATTGTTACCCTAAGGTGACCCTGTACCAGCTGAATGAAGAATGAAGTCATTGTTTTGCTACTCTGTATATACAGTATTGTCATGTTAGGGTGTTTCATTATTAATAACAGTCTTTTATCTAATTTCAAGAGCAATTGAAGAGAACCTAATCATCTTCCATTTCTTCTTTAAAAGCCAAACAGTGGGTTCTTTTGTGCTGATACATAAAGGTTTCAATGGAATGTTGTTGGGATGCCTGACTTGCCCTTGTCACTTCAAGTGTTGGTCGCTTTATAAATATTGACTGAAGATAGTATATCCATATTTTATCAAGAATGGCACATGCGTTTCATTTAAAGTTCAGCATAGAGAAGTTTTTGACTTGCTTCCAGATGATGGCCATTCAAATATAATAATTGTAAGTGATTAGAATTGTTTTCTTGACCCCTTTCTAGATTAGGGATATGGTTGATATTTGGACAGCTCAACATCCAACATATAGAAATTACTCATTTTATTCACATATACATAAATCTCACTGCAGGTGTTTTTGTGTATTTATATTAAGGTTTTTCTGTGTTTTCTGTGTTCAGTTTCTGTCTTGTGAGTCTCTGTTGTTTCTGCGTCTTCCCCGTCAAGAGTGTGTCTCATTCCTTGACCCTAAGTATCTGATTCCATCTTATGGGAAGCAAAAAAGACCATTTTGTGCGATGATATAAATTCCTACGTGTCAGCTCTTTAAAAAAAGAGGAAAAACGCCTTTTTAAAATCAACAGTGCTCTCCCCAGTTTGGAA
>NW_006800201.1:821553-828788 GCF_000485575.1 Poecilia formosa | reverse complement strand
AGTAATATAAACTAAGCAGACACTGAATAACTCTGCTTAGTTTAGTATTTCTGGATTCCAAGTTCCAAGTTCGTAGTTATTCTAATTCTGATTCTGATTCCATTTCTGGGCTGTATAATATTGATCTAAATAGTGCGTACTCCACAATTTCTGATATTACTAATAAACTAAAATAATCCTTTTCTGGGTTAAATAGGGAGTACTCCACCGTTTCTAACAAAAAAGAGGAAAGGACACATTAGGGCAGGTGGCAACATTCAGACAAAACAAAGGGGCAAAACAAATATACGAGTGAAGGCGGTGACGTTAAAGGGCCACGAAGCCAGGTGGCTGTGGTCCCTGGCAAAGTCCGACAGGTGTTGTTTATCGAGGAATGATGTCCTTGGGAGCGCTCAGCTCCACAGCTCCATGGAAACAGGAGGGGGTGAGGAGGGAAGGAGCGTTGTGTTTACATATCTTCAAGGAGATTAGAGATACGCAGCCCTTCAAAGGCCACATGGGGAAAGCCAATTCATAAACAGAATGTCTTAGGTCGGGAAGATTATAAATTTCAATCTTCCCTAAAGTCTCTCCGATACATCTCAGTTCCCAATCATGAATAAATCCAGGGTGAATCCCGCCGGGTGTGTCCCCACAGGACAAGAGGGCTATCCTGTGCCCAGACTTCTCATCAAAAATTGATCAGTTGCATTGAGAGATCGATTGACCAGATCCATAATTTGTAGATTTGGAGGATGTGCAAAGAAAGGCTCCAAAAATATAGAAAAAGACAAAACAGAGCAAGCAGGGCAGACAAGGGCAGGGAGGGAGCAGAGGAAAAAAGTGTCCGCCTTCATCGAGAGCAAGAGAGAAAAAAAAAAGTCCTAATGTCCTTGCTCACAACCTCCTCTATCCACTGATTCATAGAGGAATCAGTGTTGCAAAACAATGACTAGATGTGAGCTGTTAGGTTTCCTTACACAGAACTTGTTTAACTAATTTAAATGAAAAACAGAACTTGACTGCATTGTTTGACAAGGATCACTTAGAATGTACGCAGTGATTTGGAATCTGTCTGATTGAATGTTATTGACTTTATTGTAATTTGCCTTGCTTGTGATAATATTTGATGAGAATTGGCACAATTTAAATTAGAGTCCCAGTTAAACAGCTTTTAACTGAAGTCCTAAGAAGTGTGCGGGCTTTAATGTTTTTATCTTTTTTAATCTTTTTTTTTCAAAATCTCTTTCTCTTTCTGTTTATTCAATGTCACATGCTGTTTTTTTTTTGTTTGTTTTTTTAATTAGACTAGACTTAGACTTAGACTGACTTTATTATCATTTTGCATGCACAAGGTGTATACAGAACGAAATTTCGTTGCATACAGCTCAGGACAGTGTTTTGAGCTTTCAATGTTNGAAGCATCAAACCCGATGTTTTTCATGATTTTAATATTTTATTGTTTAAATGTAAACAATGAAACTGAACAACATCTATTCACAGACAATAACCTAAAACACACATAAAATCAAGAAGATAAAAATAAAAGGATGTTAAAACCTCACTAGAATGTAAATAATATATTTCCTCAGTTTTTGTCTCATAAGGATGTAAGGCACTGTTCTGGTCGCTGAAGCGCACGAAATGCATGTTATCTGTGGGGTAATTTCATTCTTACTGAAAAAGAAAACAGGGTTGGATCAGCAAATTAACTCCAAACCCATGTGGGGCCACCGTGGAACCCGCGGATAAACCCATATGAGACCCATATGTCAGCCCTCCTTTCCCCCATATGGGGCCCACCTAGGCATGCTGGCAGGGACGCTACGCTGTCTGTCTTTAAATCCCCGCTAAACGCTCTACTGTTCTAACAGGCATTTGCACAATCTCTTTATTTTCCTTTTTTTAATTTGGATTATTTTTTTCTTTAAAATGTATTATTTTTATTTTTGTGAGGTGACCTTATGTGCCCTGAAAGCACTTTTAAAATGTATAAATATAATCATTATTATTATAAATACTCATACTGCTACAAACAAGGACGTTGCCATGGTTACTGCTTCATGTGGCGGCAGACTTCCGGTATTTATACTAATTTACATATGTATTTAAGGATGGCGACAGGGCGGACCAGCAGCTGCGCTCTATTTACCGCAAATTAGGATTTATAAAGGAAAGATGCGCGGCTATGTGTCTGGCAAGCTGCTAGCACAATGACATAAGAATGCCCAAACCACAATGTTTGTATCATCAAATCTAAAACCGGCACTCTTTTAACCAACCCTGCTGACATAAGACGCAGATTCAGAGTTCTACTCTGAGCTACATTCTTCTGAGAATAATGTGACACAATCTAACCTGAATAAACCTGATAGGGACTATCTTGAGTCTGAATGAACTCTTCAAGAGGTGAAAGGTGCAATAAACTCTTTACTTTCCCTTTAATGTGTTTAATGCAATGACTGTTCACAGACGCAGTTGTAGTACCGGCTAAAAAAGAAGTAGCTGGTACTACTTTATCATGTCGGATAATGAATATATAGTCTACAACCAGTAAGAGAGCCATAAAAAAGTGCCAACCTCATACTGTGATGTAATGAGAGATATTTAAATAAACAGCTTAGGCATTCCTACACAGCTTACAATCAAAATCTGAAACTTCTCATTTTGCCATTGATATGTTCACTGACTACCTTTCAGTGGGACTTTTCAGAATGACCAATATTTTATATTTGTCAATTCAAGTTGATGAGTTTCCTTTTTTTTTCTGGCATTCTTAATGGTTAGGTTATCAGTGAGCTGTCAAAGTTGAGTGTTGTGTAGACTAGGAAGACTGGGACACACCCAGCAGGAGCTCATCAGGAAGAGGTGACATTCTCTTTGAGCTCTGCATGCTTCTATTTATAACAAATATTTGCCATAACTCAGAGAGGTGGGAGAGAGAGACAGTCACATGACCTCCAGCTCATTCCAGAGATAGTGGCGGACAGAAAACTCACTCTGCTTTTCATTACACCAGAGCTTTGCTGCATGCAGAGGATGTGTTCCAACACTGTCAGTGGATTCAGAAAAGATTTCTGGGATTTCACCTGGAATTCTTCTTCTTGAAATATGAGCAGCTGCTGAGCGACAATGCCAGAAGAGAAAGGTAGAAATGACATCCATTAACCTTCAAAGAGCTACTTGTAGTGTGCTCACAGGGCAAGAGGGTTAAAGGTAGACTTTGTTTTGCAGATAAGCAACACTTAACCTTATGTTAATGTTGCTTTTGTTTTTGTTCTATGACACAGTTTAGAAGCATCATTCTACACCTTAAAGATGAAAGTTTGTGTGGAGCACTGACTCAAACAGTTTGCCTTTACCTACTGCTCAATGTGTTTGTGTGTTGCGTAATTCCGTCCTGAAGCTTAAAGTGCTTCCCATGTGAATGGGCAGTGGCAGAAACCTTAATGCCTTTGCTGCAACGTCCCTAACCAGCATCCCTAACTCTGGATCTTGCTCCGATATTAAAGTATAAAGCTAAATGTTGGTCTAAAGTAGTAAGTACTCCAGAAGGCATAATCTAGCAGGAGAGTCTTGATTAGAGAATCAACTAAATGTTGATTCTCGATGTTTGATTGTTGTTCACAGTGTTGCTATTAGTAAGTTTATAACAAAATGTTGGTTCCAGTTCTGGTTTGCTAAGTAGATGATATTTTCTATATTTGTTCTATATTTGTAAAGTATTAAGCTAGTTAGTTTTTCTACATGCACAATAAGGCTCTAGTTAGTTATAGTTTTCCCCCATTAATTACTATTTTAATTTATTTCAGTTAACAAAAATGCTTTCTGAATTTCAGTTTTTGTTATTTCATTGGTAATAATATATCATATAATAACTGTATAACCTTATATAAAATGACCAGGTCAGGTTATTATATTATACATATAAGGTTTATAATTTTTCAGCACCAAAACATTAACCAAAGTATGACAAACCTAAAACTAAACAATATTTAAATAATAATAACTAACAAAAACTAGCAAACACACTATATTGACCTATAATAACATTGGTTTGAAGGAACAAATAAGCCCTAAAACAAAGTCTAGCTTTTCAGAAATCATCTAGTACTTCAGGAACATTTTTTCATTGTTGACCCAGTTGGCTATGACAAGAAATCTTCCTTTTCTTATCCCCAATCATTTTGCTTGCACTGGTAACCTCCATCTGTTCACTGCTGTCTTCATACCTTACTTTTGTATAGTGCGAAGGCATATCTCCGGTCACCACAAAGGAACAAAGCATGCTTGCTGGTGAGCACACACCCTATATTAGCTGCAAACACCTGATCTGATTTATTTCTTGTGTAGAATTGAAATACTTTTCTGCCATGAAAGTGCACACAACACATGAAAGTGCCAGTAGTGGCTCAGTGTTGCCAATTTCCCCTTGGCCCCCTATTGCCCCATGCCCAAGAGGGGGACAGAGGATCTGAGGTGTGTGACGTGTCTCATTGGCTGGTAGTCAGCCGACACAGAGACGCCCTGCACTATTTCAGACCTAACAGTAAACAGACCATCTACCCATCTGTTTACAACCAGCAATGACAGTGCCTTGCTAAAGTGTTGACACCCCCTAACCCAACAATTAATGGCAAGAGAGTGACAAGACATGAACGGTATTTACAGTGGGAACAGAAAGTATTCAGCCCCCTTTAAATTTTCCACTTTTTGTTTCATTGCAGCCGTTTGCTAAAATCAAAAAAGTTCATATTATTTCTCTTGTATGTACACTCAATATCCCATCTTGACAGAAAAAACACAAATTTATTAAAAAAGAAAAAGTGAAATATCACATGGTCATAAGTATTCAGACCCTTTGCTGTGACACTCATATTTAACTCATGCTGTCCATTTGTTCTGATCCTCCTTGAGATGGTTCTACTCCTTCATTGGAGTCTAGCAGTGTTTAATTAATCTGAATGGGCTTGATTAGGAAAAGCACACACCTGTCTATACAAGACCTCACAGCTCACAGCGCAGGTCAGAGCAAATGAGAATCATGAGGTGGAAGGAACCACCCAAGGAGCTCAGAGACAGAATTGTGGAAAGGCACAGATCAGGCCAAGGTTATAAAAGAATTTTTGCAGCACTCAAGGTTCCTAAGAGCCCAGTGGCCTCCATTTTCCTTGAATGGAAGAAGTTTGGGACGAGCAGAACTCTTCCTTAACCTGGCTGTCCAGCTAAACGGAACAATCGCAGGAGAAGAGCATTGATGAGAGAGATAAAGAAGAACCCAAAGATCACCACTGAGCTCCAGAGATGCAGTGGGGAGATGGTCAACAATAACTGCAGCTCTCCAGTCGAGCCTTTATGGCAGAGTGGCCTGACGGAAGCCTCTCCTCAGTGCAGACATAGGAAAGCCTGCATAAAGTTTGCCAAAAAACACATGAAAGACTCCCAGACTATGAGAAATAACATTTTCTGGTTTGATGAGACAAAGATTGAACTTTTTGGTGGTAATTTTAAGCGGTATGTGTGGAGGAAACCAGGCACTGCTCATCACCTGCCCAATACAATCCCAGCAGCGAAACTATGGGGGTGTTTTTCAGCTGCAGGGACAGGACGACCGGTTATAGTTGAAGCAAAGATGAATGTGCCAAGTACAGAGATATCCTGGAAGAAAACCTCTTCCAGGAAGCTCGGGACCTCAAATGGGTCGAAGGTTCACTTTCCAACAAGACAATGACCCGAAGCACACAGCTAAAATAACAAAGGAGTGGCTTCGGAACAACTCTGTGAACATTGTTTATTGGCCCAGACAGAGCCCTGACCTAAACCCAATTGAAATAATATGAACTTTTTTGATTTTAGTAAATGCCTGCAATGAAACAAAGAGTGAAAAGTTTAAAGGGGTCTGAATACTTTCAGTATCCACTGTAAACACTGCAAGTTATTCAAACACTGAAAGCGGCAGAAAGCATTGCTACAACTGATGACTGGACATCTAGGGTACATTGAGCTACAAAACAATCACAGCAAACTATCAATAGTTGCTGGGAAATGTTGGGCTGCAGAATATTCATAGTTAAAGCACTCTCCTGAGGTCTGAAGAAATAGATATATAAAAAAGAATAATTTTTTGAGTTTGTGGCTAAATGAAGACCTAAAATAAATACCTTTATGACACATAAATTTGATTTTTGACATATTCTTAAGCAATTTTGAAATTTCATCTGTCTTGTGAACTCCATATCGTGTCTTGTGAGCTTTATCACCTCATCCCTTATGTTTAGTTTTCACCTCATATATCAACCTGCATGTACCTCCAATGATTTTATTGTGATCTCATGTGATCAGAGCACCTCCTTCTACATGTGTATATATAACACTGACATTTTCTGCATGTTTTTGTAATATTGCATGAAATATTATTCTAGGAAATGACATAAGTATGAGTTTAGTGCTGTGTGGCCACTCCTCAGGGCAAACTAATACTTCTGGTTCAGTTCATTGTATTTTTCATCGTGTGGACTGTGTTCCCATTACAGTCTTGAGTGTTCAGGTTGAAGCTCTGAGTGTTAAGTTGATGACTGAAAACAGCTGGCAACATCAAAGTGAAAAGAACCCAGTTAACAGTTAAAGTGGAAGTCTCATGTCTTCCTTCATAACACGAGACATCCATGACTGATGTTATGGTATATTGTTATGCAGCCAACAATTTAGTACATTGTTGGCTTCTTAAATAACCTATCCAAACACAACAATAGAACAATGTGACTGAAGTTCCTCTGTGTTTTTAGTTTGTGGGTACTGGGGGAACATTTGGTGACCAACAGATACTGTACTTGGGTTTCAGTAACCCAAGCCAGAACGCACTAAAAGAGGTGCAAAGCAGCAGAGAAGCCCAAAACTTCTGCCTTCAAGGTCTTTACCCTGTACAATGGCCTGTGGGTTCATGGAGAGTTGGTGGTACTGAGGAACAGTCTTGCCAGTGTTGTTGTTACTCCTGTGATCATAGTCTGGTAAAAGTCAGGCCCTTTTTTCTTTTTCCAAAGTGTAGACCATCCCCTTGTTCAACGCTTTACTTGTATAGAGAATCTGGAAAAATCATTGAAAAATCATTGCTTGCTAGAAGTGTGGGCTCTATTAAAATTTGAAATAATGGAATGTGACTTTACCCAATCACTAATGTTTGGCCGTGACGTATGTAAGGTAAGGTAATTTTATTTATGTAGCCCATTTTCAGCAACAAGGCAATTCAAAGTGTTTTA
>NW_006800201.1:809781-819815 GCF_000485575.1 Poecilia formosa | reverse complement strand
AGTCTGATGGCAAGTGGGAAAAAGCTGTTTCGGAACCTGGTGGACCTGCACCGGATGCTGCGGAACCTCTTTCCAGAGGGCAGCAGGGAGAACAGTCCATGGTGGGGGTGTGAGGGGTCACTGACGATATTTCGGCCTCGGGACACGCAGCGCTGGGATGAAATGTCCTGAATGGAGGGAAGGGGGGCCCCGATGATCCTCTCTGCTGTCCGCACCACTCTCCTCACGTTCTTCCAGTCGGAGGCGCTGCAGCCTCCACACCACACAGAGAGGCAGCTGGTCAGAATGCTCTCTATGGTGCTTCTGTAGAATGTCTTGAGGATGGGAGGGGCAGGTGTGCTTTTCTCATCCTCCGCAGGAAATACAAACGTTTCTGTGCCCTCTTGACCAGAGACGTGGTGTTCACAGTCCAGGAGAGGTCTTTAGTGATGTGCACCCCCAGGAATTTGGTGCTGCTGACCACCTCCACAGCCGAGCTGTTGATGAGCAGTGGAGCGTGGCTGGGCCGGTTCTTCCTGAAGTCGACGATCATCTCCTTCGTCTTGTCAACGTTCAGGATCAGGCTGTTGTCTCTGCACCAGTCCACCAGCTGCTCCACCTCCTCTCTGTAGTCCAGGTCGTTGTCGTCTCTGATGAGGCCCACCACCGTTGTGTCGTCCGCGAACTTCACGATGTGGTTGGTGGCGAACCTGGGTGCACAGTCGTGTGTCATCAGAGTGAACAGCAGAGGGCTCAGGACGCAACCCTGAGGGGAGCCTGTGCTGAGGGTGATGACATCGGAGGTGTGTTGTCCGATCCGGACTGACTGAGGTCTGTCGGTGAGGAAGTCAAGCAGCCAGTTTCGCAGGGGGGTGCTGAAGCCCAGGTGTCCCAGTTTTTCTGCCAGATGATGTGGGATGATTGTGTTGAACGCTGAGCTGAAATCCAGGAACAACATCCGCACATTTACAATTATGTAAAGCACTTTGAAATGCCTTTCTGCTGAAATGTGCTATATAAATAAAATTTGATTGACTGATTGATTGAAATAAACTGACTTTGATTGACAAGCAGGTGGGTCACCGATACAATATTTGTTCTGCCGGTGACCCACCTGATACCTGTTATTTAGGAATAATTAATATATCCTCTATGTAATGCTTGCTATGCATCATTGCTAAAGTTTAGATTTAATGACTCTACAATGCTAAAAAGATTTTTTATTTATTTACTTTTCCACATGCATATTTGAAAGATATATAAATTGCTTGTTTATGATAATCCTGAGTCCTTCCACCTTACATTTACAGTGTCTCTTATAAAATTTTTGAATCAGATTTATTAATTTCCAGCCAGTTTTTAAGTACATTTTTACTGTCTCCACATCTAACACAACAGAGAAAAACAATGTATAATTTAAATTTGTTTGCAAAGACTACAAAGTGATAAATAAATAATAAATGTAACTTAATAAAACATGTGGATCGAAAACTAAAGTACAGAGACAATAACATTTAACTTTTTTCTGAGATTTAAACTTGCACAAAGAATGATTAATCAAAGCTAGCAAAAGGACTAATGCATTATATGTGTCAGCATATCTAAATGTTATCCTAATTTTAGTTTAACAGTCAGGCCTTTTTTGCTTGCAAATTTAATAATGAAGCCTGGGAAGTCATAGGTTCTAAGTCCAATGAGAACTGAAAGATTTCAGATTAACATTTAAATCAGATGGTTAACATTGCAACCTGCTTATCACAAACATTCCCAGTGTTTTCCTTTTCTGCATTGAATTATTTCATCTGATTACTATATGCACCTGGAAAATCTCTGAGCTTTGACCCTGAACTGTAAAATCAGTGTGTCAAAGCTGGTAGACAGCGCCATAGTAATGTTTTATAAAATGAATTTGACAACAAAATTAACTTTTATAAAATTGCATAAACATTTTTTTATAATCTGATGTTTTTATTATGATGCATTATCAGTTTGTTCATTAATGTCTAAGTTTAGTTTAATATTTGCTGTAAGAAGCAACATAAGCTCTGATTTTCATTTAATTTTGAAATTCACTTCCTGTTGCTGGTTGTATTGGCAAACTAAATCACATTTTAGACTTGATTAAATATCTCAACTTTTTATTACTTTGATTAAATGACATTGTGTCAAATGACTTGGACATCAACTCAACTTGGGACTTGATGCAAGACATTGGTGGAGAAGCTTGAGTCTACTTGTAAGTTGCAATACAATGACTTGATCCCACCTCTGCTGCTTACTGTCCTGTTTCCCTCAGATGTGCTGAAACTTCTTGGCCTGAGATTATGCATCAAACATCTGACAATGGTTTCCACAGATGGCCTCTATTCATTAGGCATGGTTTCGCTGTGGGCTGAAACACACGACCTGCAAAACAAACATAGCTACAAACTCTTCCACCATTTTGCTCCAACTCTTTCAGTCCAGCTAATCCTGACCTGCTATGTATGGTAGCTAAAGACATAGCTTTTCACTAGCGTGTTCAAATCTCTTAAAATGTTTCACATTTTACAACCATAAAGATATGTGTCTTACTAAATGCACAGTTTGGCCAATCAAATAAGTGACAATTATCTTGGATGAGCTGCAGAGATGCAAAAAGCAAAGCTCTCGATTTACTGGTCTGTCTAGTTCTGACCCTTATACAGCAAATTCAAAATGGAGGCTTGTTGTTAGAGTTGTGCTTTTGCACAAGTAGACTTTGTGCAAAAGCAGAGTTAATTTTACACTTATAGAGTCACATTCTGTTTATGTAACTCTGGGGTGTATATTATTAGTAGTTAAACTCNTACTTAAGCACCTCTTCTCCTCTTACTTCTCTCTGGTATCCCCCGTCTTCTCCTGCACCCATCAAAATACAGATGGGCTTTATTTAGATGGGCTGCTGGTTTTTCTCGGATTATGATTTTGTTCTCTCAGTGTTTTCATGGACTTTTGCAAGTCTTTGTTCATTGTTTTCATTAAATCAACTAAATTCTACTCTACCCCTACACCTGCTTCATTTGACTCCTCACAGCAAATTCAAAAGTATGAAATGTTTTGGTGTTAGTAGACTTTGTGCAAAAGCAGAGTTAATTTTACACTTATAGAGTCACATTCTGTTTATGTAACTCTGGGGTGTATATTATTAGTAGTTAAACTCCAGTGTTAAAACAAAGTGTTTCCTATCAAATCTAGAGGTGTTAAAATAGAATCAATAACTCTTTACTTCTTAACTCTGAACTCCACCAGCGGCTCTAACACTGAAGGAGTTAATTCACTGACTTCGCCCCAGAGTCACAGATTCCCACTGAAGCGAAGCGACAGAAGCCAAGTTCTTTCAGGACTTTTTACTTTCCACCTGTCTGAGGTGTTTACCACGCTTGGTAAGTCATTTTTTCTGAGATGGTTTATAATTATTATTTTGAGTTGAGCTCAACCTGTATGATAGACGGCTCGGTGTTAGCATTTTTAGCTTAGCATGCCGACTGTTGGCGAAGTGTTGGAAAAAATCAAGCCGGTGAAGATTCAGTCAAATGACTGGCTAACTTGAAGAGATCCGTAATAATCTGGAGTATGTTTTTTTTTCATGATGTTGAACGTTTACATGCATATTGGTCAGCTTTATCAACCTTTCTGATCGATTTTTTTCCTTTGAAAAAATGTAAAAAGCTTTTTCACGTTGAAAGCATTATTCCCGCTGTTGTGTCTTCTTATATACGTTTTGCAGCATATTTAATCCTTTTATTGCCTTTTTGTATATATTAGAACCAGTTTGGTTGCGGATGAATCGCCAGTCGTCAGCCTAACCTCCCCCTCCCGATCATTCCAAGGATTCTTAAAGATTCAACCTCCAAAAATTATGTAAGTGTTAATATCTCTGAAACTCCACATCTCTGTAATTGAGTCTTATTGTTAGAGTTGTAGTAAAATGTATTCCTTCGTTCCATTCCACATTGTTATGTTTTTTGTTTGTTATGATCCAGAGACCGACACAGGCTATTGTACTCAGACTGAAGAGACTGTCTAATGCAGTAGAGGAGCATGTTGGTGTCTCCAGCCAAACTTCACGAACAGCCCAACAACCTGAAGACAATCTGTTAGTGATGGACATCTCTCTGGTGGAGTGCAGAGAGGAACTTTCTCTTATCAACAGAAACATAAACTGGATAAGAAATGATGGATCTGAATATCAGGTTGGTCTGTTATGTACTGTACATATCTGGTAATCTACCTGTTAAAAGAAAATGTACTCTATCATATTACATGAACTGCATGCATTGATACAGGCTTTACTTTCTCCACCTTGTACTTTGAACAATTTCATGCATATAGTATTGAAGAAAAATGTATTAAGCATACTGCATTTTGTATTGCATAGCTGATATATTAGACCTTTTAATAAGCAATATGTGAATGAAATTGATATGTGAAACATGCACATTATTCCACGTAATATGTTTTGTAATTATGGTGCACATTTTGAAATAAATGGATTTGAGAAAATCATTGCCTCTTTATTAAATTTTTATTTTCCTAAGAATTTTTAAAAGTTCAAAACAATAAAATACCTATTTAATATTAATTACAAATAACTCTTAAAAAGTTAAAGAAGTACTCTGTGAGAGTTAATATTAAGATCTAACTCTGAATTAGTGTTAGTAAGTGTTAAATTATTAACTCCAGCAGATTTGATATTTGACACTTTATAAGATTTAAGGTACCAACTCTCCAAAAAGAGTTAAATTAACACTTTCTGATGTGGACCCATATAGACACTTTAAAAGTGTTGAAATCAAATCTGACAGTGTTAATCTGGGCCTCCTGGATTTGGTGTGTACCTATGCTAAAAGAAAATTCTAGCTAGTCTTAGTTATGTTGTATTATCCTTACAATCATGGTTTTGAGGATAAGATCCTTTAAGGAATCACATCAGAAATATTTTAGGATTTAATTTGTAATTGAAATTTTGCAGCTCTACACTGTTCTGAAAGCACGTCCACTTCCACTCCCACTCATTTCTATAGTTTTTACTACAAAGAACTTAAAATGTCTTTGTACACTTAACAAAAAATGGGACAAAAACATTATTTCCTAAAAATGTAAATAACATAGATAATATAAGTTGGACCAAATACTTTGAGAACATTCAAGTTGTCTTGTGTTAAAGTATCTTCATAAAAGCCGGTTAAGTTGTTAAAAGCAAATTAACAGCTCAAACATGTTGTCAGGAAAAATAAAGCAATGTAACTTTGTTTATTGAGTGTTATTATACTGCATTATGGTGAAGGGTTTGTATGGGAACCATTCAACAATGAGTAAGACTGCTTTTGATGACAATAAATGAATGAAGTCACATTATGCTATGAACTTTAGGCAGCCTTTGCTTGTGCCATTTTTCCGGCCTAACTTTTAAGATATTAACAGATATGGAAAATGTCAGTGTCTGCATTGTTTGAAGAGATAGTATGGTATGTTAGCTTTGAGTAGTATGGCATGGTTGACAACGTAAATCTGGGAATATAGAAGAGAACGGGCTGTTTGAACATTTGCTTGAAGTATCTGAACGTTATCCCAGAAATTAAGCCATGATCAACTGTTCTGACTAGATTATCTTAATGTTAAAAGGTGCAACATGCAACAATGTTTTAGCATCATTTCTGGCAACAAATATGTCAGAAAAATCAAAAGCATTCAACTACAACACCAGTTAAAATTTCTATGACGGTGTATTAGAGCTAGTGTTGATAGAAAAAAAGTCAAAAATTTGCTTGAAATAAAAAAAGTTCAAACTTTTTTCCAGCTCAGAATTTCCTCATGTTTTCTTTATTAACCCCAAAATTTCAGAGTTTTTTCTTATTTACTCCTCCTTTTTTTATCTGCAATGGCCCTACTATGCCATCGTAAATTTCACCATCACTGCAAAGGCAAACATGTGCTCTCTCAACTGTCCAGTCCAAAAATGTAAGTCTTTATCTCTTGAACCTTATCCAGGTGTATATTGGTTATTTTTGTCTTCACGGTAACATCAAAACTTGCCTAGGCTTAAGAAA
The DNA here is from genome assembly GCF_000485575.1 of Poecilia formosa. Classification (NCBI taxonomy): domain Eukaryota; kingdom Metazoa; phylum Chordata; class Actinopteri; order Cyprinodontiformes; family Poeciliidae; genus Poecilia; species Poecilia formosa. The sequence goes on along the minus strand of NW_006800201.1, from coordinate 813,765 downwards.
GTGAAAGACCTCAAGTTCAAAGTTTGGACATCCTATAGCTCTGATACTGTGGTAATGTCATCGTCTTGATGCCCTCCACTAGAATATCCCAAGCACCATGGAATGCCTATGAGTCAAGGGAGCTATTTTTAGTAGGCTTAGGAGTATGGCCTCCTGAAAAGGTATTTGACATATAGATATTTCAGCCTTGCACAGAGCTGTGACCTGTGGTATAAATGTATGACATGTCATGATGACATGCCGCCAAGCAGTGGTATAGTCATGTTTTGTTTGCCTACCTCTGAAAATACCAGGTGTGTTGCATACATTTCCAGGTGGTAAGCCTATGTGGCCAGTGTGGTGCTTCAGAGGCTTCTGGTGGTGTTACTATATGTAATGCTGACATGTAGCATTTGATTGCTCAGATGACCACGTGCCTTGTGGAAATCTTTGGGACAATGGCATCAGGATAGCCTTTTGGCCTGAACCACCAGCCCAGTGGCTGAATGATTAAATGCACACTGGGAATAAACCATGAGCTAAAATAGGTCTGATTAATGAATATAGAAATTTTAATTGGAAAGAATGATTTAGCCAATCCTCATAAAAACAGACATTGTAGTTTACCTTTATTCTTTACAGGTAAAAAGATGGCAATATAAAATTAGGAAGAAGATAAAAGAATTATGATAGGTAATATTATATGAATTAAAAAAAGTCAATCTCCCCTAAAATATTTTCATCATCCAAGCAATTTAGGTTTTAAAAAAATAACTATTGTTGAACTTCAACCATCTAAATTAAATGTGTTTAAGAAAGGAAACTTGTGAAACATGCATTAAGAAGACCAGTGGTGGTAAAATACCAGTCAAAGTAGACCAAAAGTCCTCTGGGAAATGTCTCAGCAAATACAAGACTCTATTTCCACCAATTCCCATTTTTTGAACTTGCGCTGAGGTATCTATTCAATGTAGATTTCAAAATCCAGCACAAAGCCATCTGGACTTGCAAGAACAAACACCATTAGTCCTGATGGATTTAGCTTCCCAGACATGAACTAACAAATTGATCAAAGGAACAATACAGACCTATGTTGGTCTAGGTGGCGGCAACGTTGGAGAACTTCTATCAGGAGTTGGTTTGACTTTCCACAAAAGATTTGTTTTTCATCTAGTTCATGAACCAATTTCAGTGAAGAACTGATCTTGCAAAAACGATGACGATGTTGATAGTTGAATTAACTATATCAGCCAATCAGTCAAGACATATACTGACATACTTAAAAAGGTGTTGATGTCATCCGATGTTGTGTTTTAACTTTTTTATAACTGACCCAAACATGTTTTCATAATGTTTCTAGTTGGTTTTTACTTTCAAGATCTTTACTTTCCTCAGTAAAAAGGAAAAAGTATATTCTTATTTGAAACCTGTTTCTGTCTTGATTCAATTTGTAGATGAGGGCATTTTCAGTTTGAGGTCACATAGTAACGTTGATTTATGGTCTGAAGCAACCATTTGAATTTCAGCATCATCCATCGACAATTATTTGAAAGGTTTCATTCTGCCTACCATGGCCAAGAATGTGGTAGGCAGAATATTTCATGTTTCTTTTCAATGACAATATTGCACTTGCACATTATATTAAACATTTATCAGGAAATGTGGACTAATGACATTTGAGTTAAAACTATGCAAAGCATAAAAACATAAGTAACACGGTAAAATCAATAGATAAAAGCTTGGGAAAATAAAAATGCTTTTAGTAGCTTCTTTTATAAACCTCAGACTCTGCAAAATGAAGCTGAAAAGGGGGCCCTTGGGGCCCTTGGGGGCCACTGACTGAAAGGCCCTCTAAACTTCAGTTTTTAAACATGGACGTGGATCAACCAAAATGCGATTTTAAGCTTGAATAGCTTCGCTAATAGGCTAACATCCTTTAGCACAACTTGAACACAACAATAGTCTTTTCCAGCCTCCCATCAGATTGTTTTTTGAAGGAAAAATTAGCCTCCAGTGTCAGGAGAAGCAGCTTCGTTGTCCATTACAGTTGTTAGCGGATGTTGGCTGTATGTCAGATTTATGGGCGTATCTATGTATGTATCTATCTACAGATAGATAGATAATATGTCTCACTCTCACATTTGGCTTACACAGACCTAACATTAGACTTAATTTACTTGATTTACTTGTTGCAAAATATTGTTTTTAACTTGCATTGTGTCAAAATGAGCTTCATGTAGCACTGAGGATTAAATATAATTTCTTAATATAGTATAGTTAATTATTTTTATGTATTTCATACTGCTGCTAATTAATATGTATTACTGGATTGGACTAGTCACTATGTGATTCATTATATCCAGAAAACCATTTTATCCCAATACAGGACAAGCAGAAATCTGTCACAAAAATATTAGTAGCGCCACCATTTGTTATCGGATATACTATTAAATAAAACTTAAAATAAAGATGAGAAAACTGATATTTGATAAATTGTCCATGATACAAATCTATAAACAGTTTGATTTCTGTTAGTTCTGTCAAGATGCAAAAAGGGAGGATTTTTCTCCTCGTTTTACAAACAGAGGGGATTAGATCAGTTTTTGTCGCTTGTTTAACTTTTAGGAATTGCAGCGGCTGCAGTACGCCACAATAAAGTTGCAATGAAGCTGATAAACAGGTGAAGGACCAAACTAGACAGAACAACAGCTCAACGAGCAGATAGAGCGGCGATTACCGATCCCCTGATCAGTAATCTCCCCTGAAACAACACCAAAAAAAACAACAACAAAAAAAACATTTCCCACAAAAAAAGTATCAAAAACACCAAAATAGAACATTCAGTCTGTTACATTTTGTTGTCAGGCTTGATGTCTATATTGACATTATTCATAAGTTTTCGCCTGACCACCGCGGGTGGTTGATTAGCTGATTTACTGATGACTTGGTGGGCAGGTTGTCTTAGTTTAGTGCTAACAGAACCAAAACACACCGAACTGCGCAGCACATGTTAAGGTTATCAAAGTCAATACCAGGCCAGCAACAGTTAGGCTAGTATAACTGACCCACTGCTCACTTGTTCAATGTTTTCTTTAAATTAAAACTTTTTCCTCACCTGTTAAACCTGAAGCCCTTGTTATCTATGGCTGTCATAGCATGGAATTAACCGCTAAACATTGCGTCCTTTTTTCGGATTCTTTGAGTGATTGTAGTATTTTCCTGAACACTGATATTTCTGATTCAATGGACAGCAATGGCGATAAGTCACGTAATGTCCAGTCCAGTAATATATCCATCAATGCTGCTGCCTCGCGCCCTGTCCTTCTCACGCACTTCCCGCTACTTAGCAGTAGGTGTCAGGTTACATTGTGTTGCATTCAATGTTGTCGGAAGAAATAGTTTCATGCACTTAATGTCCGATTTGCCGTAACAATTTATTGAATTCATAGTCGCCAGCCGGGGTGGCAACAGGGGTGGCAAGGCTCTCGGTTGGGGTGGCAACTGCCACCCCATGCCACCCCAGTAGATCCGCCCCTGAATACAAAGATTCTGGAACATTTGTAAGAAAATGAGATTACCGTAAATTCCAAGACTATAAGCCATTGCCAGCATGCCTAGGTGGGCCCCATGTGGGGGGAAAGGAGGGCTGATATATGGGTCCCATATGGGTTTGTCCATGTAGGGCCACAGCCCACATGGGCCCTACATGGGCAAACCCATGTGGCGCCATCGTGGAACCCGCGGACAAACCCATATGGGACCCATATATCAGCCCTCCTTTCCCCCCACATGGGGGTCATTTGTAGATTTTCATTCTTTTTTTGCTTGAGTTGTTCCATGTTAGGACAATTATTCCCTCTGGTTTCAGATGTTCTGCAGCTGGAAGGATTTTTCTTCTTACATTTTTACTTTTGGACAGTTATTATGATGCGTAACCAGGGGTGAAAGTAAGGGGGTACAGTAGGGTACTGCGTACCCCTAAAAGATTTAGCGGGGGTACGCAGT
>NW_006800201.1:806147-809603 GCF_000485575.1 Poecilia formosa | reverse complement strand
TTAAGTAGATTTAATAATGGATACTTTCTACTTTTACTCCACTACATTTTACAGTAAGTATCTGTACTTTTTACTCCACTACATTTTACAGTAAGTATCTGTACTTTTTACTTCACTACATTTCTACAAAACTGTTGTGTTACTCGTTACATCCAAGTCGCACTGCTCTCTTTGGGTGCGTTCACACTGCAGCCTGAAGTGACTCAATTCCGATTTTTTTGCCGGGGCCGTTCACACTGCCAGTAAATGCGACCTGTATGCGTTCTGCAGTGTAAACGGGCAAACGACGTGAAAGTGTCCCGCATGCACAGTAGAGGGCGCAATAGCATCAGCGTTCTCAGTGTTCTGCCAACCGCCATAAAAAGAAGTGCTCAGTGTTTGTGGAAGTAAACATGGAGGCTAACGGTGGAGCTTAGCTTATATATTTGAAGTTGTTATCCGGCCGGAGCAGCATATTAACAACTTAATCCTCATATAATCCGTCATGGTTGTTGTTTTTCTTCCCACTTGCGCTTATCAGGACGCAGAATAGAGAGATTTGTTGAGAATCAGTGACGTTCAGTTCAGATGAATGCGATCTGGACGTTAGGTCGCATTTGAATCGGATACGTATCGGATATGGGTCACATTCGAAAAAGAATCCGACCTGTGCTGACGACTCGGAATTGAGTCACTTCAGGCTGCAGTGTGAACGCACCCTTTTTGTCCGTTAAAATGTGAAGTTCAGGGACTTAAGGTGACGCCGTAAAATCCAAGCAATAACGTGACTTAATGTCTGTTGTCACCCATCGCCTCCCCCTTTACTCGCACGCGGAGCTCCAAGACATGCGCAGTGGTTTCCTCTGAGCGGTAGAAGATGTCTAACTAATTGACAATAGCTGCATAAATCATAGATATGGCGACAAGTAAAATAAGCAGCGCTTCGCTTTCACAGACGGTGAGGACTTAGTCCAACTTTTAGCGTCACTTCGAAGGAAAGCTTAAAGAAAGGTAAGATCTGTGGACGTGATGCTAGCAAAGCTAGCTGTACAGAGACACGTTGCATCTACGATGAAAACAAGTTGTCACTCATGCGCTGAATTATTGTGTGGAGGTGTTGACTGAGGTGTCGCAAATATGGGACAACGACCATATCAATACAGACCAAAGTCTGTATTGATATGACATTCAGGAACGATCCGATTCTTCTGGACGGATCTTTACTGATTAAATTTGTTTCAGCTCTAATTATTTAATATCTAGGTGTTTTATAGTGACCAAGTGATTACAACATCAGGAAAAAGGAGCATGAGAAACAGGAGAAATACCAGGGCCTCAGAGAGGAACTGGAGAAGGCCTGGAAGGTGAAGACCACAGTGGTGCCTGTGGTCATCGGGGCCCTTGAGGCAGTCACCCCCAAACTGGAGCAGTGGCTCAAACAGATCCCAGGAACAACATCAGACATCTCAGTCCAGAAATGTGCAGTTCTAGGCACAGCCAAGATACTGGAGGAGAACCTCAAGCTCCCAGGCCTCTGGTAGAGGACCTGAGCTCAGAGGATGAAAAACGAGACCACCCGCGGAGGGTGAGAAGAGCATCGACTTTTTTGGGGGCAAAATGAATGTACGTAGCTGAAAATAGACACCAACATCGGTAGCCTACAAGGTACTTGTTAAGCTTAAGGTTCTGTATTGATATTAGCTAGTCATCTTTTAGCTAACATTACCTGCATCCAACAGCTTCACTCAACTCAGTCGGTTAGTTTGGAGGGAAAAACTGAAAAGTTCTTTGCGTTTTGCTGGTTTGCTGCCGTGATTCCAACACACCTGTAGCTCCGCACAGCAGCAGCAGGTCTCCTTCACAGGTGGAAACCCAGCGTGAGCGTCGTAGCGCTCATGTTGTGTTTAAAGGCGGCTCAGAAAAACAGGTTACAACATGTTAACAACGGATTAAATAGTTTTAACTGCTGATAAAAGTGACAGAGGACACAGATATGGGAAGTGTGGAAGCCTCTACTGTATCAAATTGACATAGGAATAACAGAGAGTTGGCCATTCTAAGGTAAAAACCCAGCGCATACAGTGTTCATGTTTTGTTTTTTGTTTCATCCAGACGGCTTCCCGCGCCCCCGCCTGCAATGGCACGATGCCCCCCCTAGGGGGCGCGCCCCACAGTTTGGGAACCTCTGAGCTAAAGAATGACTGATTTAATTCCTTTTCTGGGTTAAAGTGAGTACTCCACAATTCTAAGTTTGTTCTAATTCCTTTTCTTGGTTAAAAGTAATAAGGAGGGCAAAGACTAATCTTTTACATGTCATCCATAGCCGAGTTAACTCAGTGAAACTTAGAAATGTCGGTATTAATTAATTTCGTGCTATGATCCACAGCAAAGGGAAAAACCGAAACCACTTTCTCGCTCTGTATATGCCAGTGCTTCTCAATTCCAGTCCTCACGCCCCCCTGCTCTGCATGTTTTAGATGTGCCTCTGTTCCAGAACAGCTGATTCAAATGATTGCATGACCTTCAAGTACTGCAGAGGCCTGTTAATCACCAAAATATTGAATCCAGGTGTGTGGCAGAAGGGAAACATCTAAAACATGCAGAGCAGGGGGGCGTGAGGACTGGAATTGAGAAACACTGCTATAGGCCAAGCTACTCGCAGACCCGTTGCCATAGCAACTGACAACAATGCCACTTCATGTTTTAGGATTTTATACCAAAAAAAAAAAACATTCAAGAATTTTGCACACAGAACAGAACATTCAGTCTGTTGTAGTAGTATGTTTTAGGCTTAATGTGGGGTTTCGCCATTGTGGGGAACACAGGGAAGACCAGTCGAGTGTGAAAGCGTAACAGCTTTTATTTTCAGATCTGGCACCTTTCCAGACAACAAAATACAACTCTAACTTTACTGAGAACGCAGTAAGTGTGAACAGAGGACACCACAAGAAACAAAGAACACAAAACTTAAATATACTGGGAACTACACAACCATGAACTCAAAACAGGTGCGAATGATAATGTTCAGGTGGCGGGGATGAAGGAAACACAGGGACAACAGAAATGCATCATGACAGTACCCCCCCTTCAATGGCGGATAACAGACCCAAAAAAACCAAACTACAACAGTTCCTGGCGCCCTCTTGTGGGCAACTCGGGACCAACCCAAAAGTCTGTAAACCGGGGGGAGATGGTGCATCGGAAAGAACGCCCTACACAGGTGCAAGTCCAGCAGACGACGACATCCAAGGCTGAGCCGCCGGGCTAGAACCAGCTGGCTCGGATGGAGCAACCGGAGGAATCTGAGGGCCCTCAGCCAAGCATGGCGGTTGACCGGAGGTCCACCACAAAGGACCGCCCGGACTGGTGGCTGCTGCTGGAGGCCAGGGGCCAACGCTGCTCGAGGCTCTGGAGCAGACTGGGACCGGCAGCAACTTACCTTTAAAAAACTAAACAAAAACATGTCGTACCTTTACT
>NW_006800201.1:803581-805395 GCF_000485575.1 Poecilia formosa | reverse complement strand
CAGATATTTTATTTTGTCTTATAAAAAATGTTCCTGGCCCAAACATAATGATAAAGACTCAGATCATGAACTTTATGATTTTTTATATACAGACGAAAATAAAATTTATATCACACCAAGCTAATATTATGTAGTTCTGGTGTTTTCCACCGTCGGCGCTAATGGCAGCTCAGATTTCTGACCAGATTCTCTGCTTTTCTCTTTATTACTGTCAGTTCTTCAGAGAAACAAGCTGCTAAATCCAGTTCGGTGTTCTGTTTATGGCCTCAGAGGTTTGTTAGAAAACACTAGGGAACAAACAGCATCTTGGATACCAGGGAACCATCAGGCAGGTCTGGGAGAAAGTTGTGGAGACATTTAAAGCAGAACTAGGTTTGTTAATTGTCCATCATATTTAAACCCCAAAGACCCTCTAGCTAGACCTGCAGAAAACTATTTTTTTCTATCTCACAATGATGCATCATTCTGTGTGAGAGTATGACATATTTGTCATGAATATTTCTGCTTGTCATACTGGACTGTTGACCACACCATTGGTACTTATGGAGAATAACGAGGCAAATGTACAGCGTTGTGCAAACTGGACAAAAACGGGATGATAATTGAAAATAAGAGCAGTGTACAGAATCTGCAATTGGCAGATGGTTGTTGAATCATTATGTTTAAAAGGAAGAAATGTGTTTTACAAGTATATATAGTTTAATATTCAGTACCTCATTTTTCCTCTCTCATCATGGTGCTCAATCCAAACGTCATTATTTATTCACTGTCATGACTGTTATATCTGCTATTGCTATAAATCTTACAGCCTGAGCTGTACTTAACTATTCCTGTGTTCTGTGTCTTGTGCAGTGTTTCAACAGCAGGCTGTACACAGCACTTTGGAGCAGCAGACGCAGAAGATGAAACAGGAAGGAGGTGGTGCCGTCGCCTGTCACAACTGTGGGAATCCCTGTAAGGGGGAGGCTCTCCGTGTTCAGAACAAACACTTTCACATAAAGTGTTTTGTCTGCAAACGTATGTAACAGCCGCTTCCGACTGTTCCCTCCGGTCTGTTTCCACACAAACACAGGGCCGAGCTAATCCATCTGAATGCTGACCGTGTGCCATGAAATAGAATTTGGGTTAAAGGGTAAGGGTGTGTGTGTTTGGAGTGCTAACTGTAGTTGCTGTGTGTGCCCTTCCCTGCTCTGACTCTCACCATAAGGTCTGTGTTAGACAATTGTTGTTTTCAATATACACTATGGTTGCTAAGCAACAGAGGGGGTCTTACAAGTAATGACAGCTTCATAATGTTTATCACCTTTAACCTGATTCTGGCCAGCAAGCCCCACCATCTTTGAGCTTATGGTCACAGAGTGAGGCAGCAGCATTACACATGATGCCAAGTATAGCAATAATGTTTGAAAAAATATAGCAATAATTTGGCTTCTTAAGTCTATCATAAAAGAAAGAAAAATGGGGATTCATTTTTCAGTCAGATTTTGACCACGTTATTAATTCATTTGTAATTGTCAATTTCAACTAAATATTTAATTAGTAAGCTAAATATTTTGTTTGCCACCTAAATGCCACCTTGAAACTAAATATTTAGCTTCAAACTAAATGTTTAGTAAGCTAAACATTTAGCTTGCTAAAGATTTAGTTTTCTAACTACACCTCTGTTTCTGCTTTTCTATGGCCATGCATCATATATGTATGGCTATAGAAAAAAAATAAGAGGCTTGATTTAATAGTTTTGCTAACTAATATTTCAGTGATTCTTGAGAATAGGGACAAAACAGGTCCTATGGATAAAGCACAAAATTTGAATA
>NW_006800201.1:788331-803396 GCF_000485575.1 Poecilia formosa | reverse complement strand
TAAAGGAATACTAAGATAGTATATTGTGACAATTAAGTATAAGTACTCATAAATAATTGTAAAAATATCAATAAATTGAATTAAAAATCATTTTTATATATTTTACAACTCCATTGAAATCTGTCCCAAGTTTTTGTCAACACCGTCAGACATGAAAAGAATGTAATTTTTTTTTTTTAAAATCAGGCATTATTGGGGGCACCAGAACTTCTGAGGACCCCATGACCACTTCCCATCTCTTCCTTTGCTAAGAGGGCTAGTTAGCTCTGGTTAGCTTATGTTATTCTTTAGTTTTTTTTCTTCTATTTTATTCCTAAGTTGTTTGTCACAACCATGATGTATCAAATCCATAACTGACAATTTACAAAACTTTGATGAAATTTTGTAAAATAAAAACTTAATTTTGGTGTATTATAAAGATTTAATGGACCTGATGAGCTACAATATAGCCTCCTTCAGAATAACATCATTGAGGTAGTTTGACTTTTTGTCAAACTCCATCAGTTTTTGTGACTCTTTCAGTGAAATTATTGACAAATCTCACTTAAATGTGCAATTAATAAATTGTAATGTATTTTATATAAACTGCATTACTTCATATGTATCAAGTATTTCATTTTACTCACTAGTTTGTCACCACCTTCAGTTCTGTGTCAACTCCCTCAGATGGACTTTTTGTTTTTTGTTTTAAATAATATTTCTTTTGTTTCTTGAGAAGTATTTGTCTGTAAAACTGAGTAAAAATATCACTAATAAGACCATTAAAAAATATTTTATATTTATTTTTGTCAGATGGTGATGACAAAGTTCTGGGTCAGATTGATTAAAAATGTAATTTTTTAAAAAAATGTTGCAACTGCACCTTAGCCTCTTTACATTTCCAAAACATTATTTGTCATATTTGCATACATAAGGTTGAGGCATAATAAAAAAAATTGAATTTTGTCCCTATTCTCAAGAATTACTGATTTGATATTAGTTAGCAAATATTTTATTTGCTCACTAAATACTAAAGTTGAATCTAAATGCCTCCAACTATTAGCTATAGTTGGAGACAAGCTAATCTACCTTGCTAATTTAGCTTCACTCAAAATATTTAGCTAATATGCAAATTCACTTGCTGATGAGCAGAAATGGACTCTCAAAATAAAAGCTGAGTCTTGAGAACATCTAGAGTGGGAGGAACACCTAGTCCTGCTCTCTCCCAGGACAAACTGCTAAAGTTACTTAATATACCTAGTTTTTATAGTTTTTACTCTTGGATTGTCTACTTTCATAACTGAAAAATTTAAGATCCAAGGACAGCAGAATTTTTATCTTTTATTTGTTATTTTTTCCGAGCAAGAGCAAGATACCTGCAGTCATCAGCAGTATCATACAGAGAATTCAATTGATAGAATTGATTGACTGGAGGTACATTTTCAAATCAACACAAGTTTGGAAAATGAACCGACTCTGCCAATGTCTCATAACAACAAACAACTTACGAGGTCCTCAGCAAGCAGCTCACTCCCCTGGAACTGCCTTGATGCAAAGCCAAAAAAATCAACCTCTTACTAGACAACTAACAAGATGGACCCCCCCACCTAAGACGGCATGGTCAACTATGAGCCGAGACGTCCCCTCATCTACACGTTCTGCACCAAAGAAAAAACATCAAACATCACCACCTTCAATTCACCTCAGTACCAAGTACTAATCAGCCAGCTCGGGCTGGAACACATCCGTCATTTCTCCAACTGGAAACCCAGTAAACTCCACTGAAATTCCACTGAAAAACAGGTTTGTTATTCTTCAGCAGGAGCCTACAACGGACACCCTGCCTCCAAGCATCAACAAGAGATATGATACAAGATCAACACAGCTGCCTCCCAAAGTGCCCCAGAAACTAAAGTCTACACCAAAAATCCTTTTTGTCTGTGATGATAAGCAGTTTTTGTAGTGTAAAGAAAGCAAAAGTTGCCTGCTTTCCTAATGACACAGAGGCTGATAGAGGAAATACTCCCAGCACTAATGGCTCAGCAAGATCGAGAGAAACTCATCCATGCATTTATCTTTGGTTGCATTAATTACTGCAACAGTGTCTTTACCGGTCTGCCTGAAAACTCAATTAGACAGTATGCTGCTGCTGGCGTTCTCAATAAAACCAGGAAGATCATATCACCCAGTTCTAAAGTCCTTCCACTGACTCCCTGTAGCTCAGAGAGTAGACTTCAAAATATTGTTAGTTTATAAATCACTGAACGGTTTAAAGATCTGCTATTGTTGTACCAACCTTCCAGACCTCTCAGATCTTCTGGTTCTGGTCTGATCTGAATCCCCAGAACCAGAACCAAACATGGAGAAGCAGCATTCAGCTTCTATGCACCACAAATCTGGAACAAACTTCCAGAAAACTGCAAAACAGCTGAAACACTGAGCTCCTTGAAATCAAGACTAAAATCCACCTGTTTAGAGTTGCTTTTGAATCATTAGAATGGAATAGAATAGAATATACTTTATTGATCCCCAAGGGGGAATTGCTTATTTGTTGAAAGCTACTCCATCTTAGGTAATACATGCAAAGTTTGTAAAATATGTATATACCAGTGACGTGCGGTCAGGGGAGGCAGGTGAGGCAGAGCCTCACCTGTCATCATGGAAAAATAATATAATAAAATCATTTATAAAGATATTTCCACCCTAAGGTTTGTATTATAAAGTATCTATTTTTCATTTAAGTTAACCAAATCTGGTGATTTTTTTCTTCAAAATCATTGAATTTTCGCATTTTCCCATTCAAAGGCTTGGAAGCGAAGTCAGTGAGGCAGCAGCGAGCTGAGCCTCACCTGGGATTGCACAACCCCTTGCTAACTGCACTAGCTTCCATTCTATGAGAGCATGTTGGTCCTGTCTGTTCGTCGCCAATCCATCCATTTTCTTTACACCCTTGTCCCTTAGTGGGGTTGGGAGGGTTGCTGGTGCCTATCTCCAGCTAACGTTCCGGACAAGAGGCGGGGTCACCCTGGACAGGTCGCCAGTCTGTCGCAGGGCAACACAGAGACAGACAGGACACACAACCATGCACACACACTCACACCTAGGGACAATTTAGAGAAACCAATTGACCCTGACAGTCATGTTTTTGGACTGTGGGAGGAAACCGGAGTACCCGGAGAAAACCCATGCATGCACAGGGAGAACATGCAAACTCCATGCAGAAAGACCCCAGGCCGGGAATCAAACCCAGAACCTTCTTGCTGCAAGGCAACAGCTCTACCAGCTACGCCACTGTGCAGCTGTTCATCGCCAATAAAATGGTTAAAAATATTTAATGTATGAACTGATTTTCCATAACTTAGCTTTATGTATTTAATGTACTGTGTTTTATTGTCACTAACTGTGTGTGTAACGTGTTTCGTGTGCTGAGGAGCGATCAGAAACGGCAGAGAACAGTTTCGAAGTGAGGCAGGCAGTTCTCGTGCCTCATCGCTGGGGGCGCTCATGATCCCAGATATTGTGACTCCACAACTGCAGAGTAAGAGATGGTAACAGCGAGCTAGCCATACAGTAGCTGCGCTGATACAGACAACAAGAAAGACGTGGTTTTGAGTTGTACTTTAACGGTTTCTCCCTTTGCTGTTAAGCACAGCACGAAATTAATAATATCTACATGTCTAAGTTTGATTGAGATAACGGAATTATTCTGCGGCGGCAGCGCGGCTAAGCATCAGATGTTAAAGAATAATCTTTTTGCCCTCCAGCATTGTACGCATGCACGAAATTTCCTTATGTAAACAATAACATGCAGGGGTCTAGATTTGTAAATCCGATTATAATTAAGTCGGTGCCTCACCAGCTATGAACCTCACCGCACGTCACTGGTATATACCTAAGAGTGATAAGTTCAAATTGACTAGATGTAAACAAATAAATAACAAGCAATCACATGCAATATATTAATCAATAAACAACCTATAAATGAGTGCAGACATTTTTTTTATCAATTAGCACAGACTTGGACATTGTAAAGCCTGATGGCAACAGATAGAAATGACTTTCTGTGTTGCTCTGTGGTGCACTTTGGCAATGTGAGTCTCTGGCTGAAGGGGCTCCAGCCAGCACGTCATGGAGTGGATGAGACTCGTTGTCCAAGATGGCCTGCATCTTGGACATAATCCTTCTTCTTCTTCTGTCAGAGAGTCCAGCTCCACTCCAACAACGTTACTGGCCTTCCGGATCAGTTTGTTCAGTCTGTTGGTGTCCTCCACCTTCAGGCTGCTGCCCCAGCACATCACAGCATTCAGGATGGCACTGGCAACCACAGAGTCATAAAACATCCTGAGCAAAGTCCGAGAGATGTTGAAGGACCTCGGCTGCCTCAGAAAATAGAGGTGACTTTGGCCCTTTCTGTAGACAGACTGGGTCAAGAACCAGGGTCAAGAACATCAGTCCAGTTTTTTTTATCAATGTGGACACCCTGATATTTATAATTCTCCACAATGTCCACACTGACCCCCTGGATGGTAACAGGGGTCACCAATGTCCTGATCCTCCTCCTCAGATTCACCACCTGTTCTTTGGTCTTTGTCACATTGAGCTGCAGGTAGGTCAGTCCACACCATGTGACAAAGTTGTCCACAGCAGCCCTGTACTCAACCTCATCACCCTCTATGATACAACCAACCACAGCTGAGTCATCTGAGAACTTTTGGAGAATGCAGGTCTCAGTGCAATGGCTGAAGTCAGATGTATAGAGCGCGAAGAGGAAGGAAGAGAGGACAGTCCCTTGTGGAGCTCCTGTGTTGCTGACCACACTGTCTGACACACAGTGTCGCAGGCGCATGAACTGTGGTCTGCCAGTTAGATAGTCCACAATCCAGGACGTAAGGGGGGATCCACCTGCATCACCGTCAGTTTCTCACCCAGTAGAGCTGGACGGATGGTGTTGAATGCACTCGAGAAGTCAAAGAACATAATTCTCACAGTGCTTGCCGTCTGGTCCAGGTGAGTGAATTCACTGTTCAGTACTTAGATGATGGCATCCTCAACTCCAAGCTGACAGGCCAACTGCAAGGGGTTCAAGTCTGATTGGACCAGAGTGTGGAGCTGCTCCAGGACGAGTCTCTCCAGGTACTTTATGATGTGGGAGGTCAGCACCAAAGGCCTGTAGTCTTTCGTACCGGAACAATGCTGGATGTTTTCCACATTACAGGGACCCTCTGTAGGCACAGGCTCATGTTGATTTTTTTTTAAAGCACACAATTTTTGTTTATTTGTACAATGTGGATCCACAAATGTTGTCTATATTAAATTCTATTCTTTCTTATATACATTGTGTGCTCTCCTCTGTTGTTCACACCTAGGCTCCCACGAATTTAGAATCTCCTGATCAGGCCCAACTTCCTTTATACTTCTGTAGTGTTGGTATTAGTAAAGTAAATTAACTTAACTTGCCATCTACTTATTATCAAGTGTATTTAAAGTAACCTTTCTTGTGGGTTACAAGTAGTTTAAAGATAATTGATCCCTTCTAACTTTAAGAGGCATTTCTCTCATTTCAACCTGTAATGCTGCTGTTGAAGATGTTTTAAAAGCACCAATACATATTCTTAAAGCCTGATATTGGAAAATATTTAACTTATGGAGGTTTGTATCTGCTGCTGAGTTATAAACTATACATCCATAGTTCGAGACTGACACAATTAACCCAGTATAAATTGCTTGTAATGAATTTCTATCAGCTTCCCACTCTGTTCCATCTAAACACCTCATTATATTTAACACCTTCCTATTTATCAGTTATTTTCTTAATGTGCACACCCCATGTCATTCTTTCATCAAACCACATCCCAAGAAGTTTAATTTGTTTCACTCTTTCCAAATCCTGACCATATAATTTTACGTTAATTTTTTTCCTCAAGTGCAGTTTGACAAAGTACAGTATTCTTAATTTTCTAGTTTTTGTGAGCTGAGTTCCAGATGAAGAGATGATGGGAACACAACAGATGAATCACAGGATTCCTCTGTTGATCCCTGTTTGAGTTTTTGGATTTTATTGATGTTTGTGTTTACATCAGATGTGACATGAACATAGTGCAGAATTATCAACCTTAAATTGGAGTTGTGTCTGAAGTGACATGTTTACCATCTAACCCAGAACTGTAACTACATGCTAAACTTTGAATGTAGTTACTTCCTTGTTTTTTTCTGTTCAGGTTTTACATTCCAAGAAATGTTTTCTATACTAGACAAATACTTTTTTGAGCCCAAAGAAAAACTATATGGTGGTCTGTAGCTCCCATTTATACAAACAATAGAATGAAAGACCCATCAGATAAAAACAAATTATTAAATAAATAACACATAAATACTAGACAAATAGGTTTCTTTTTCTCTATTCCTTTTTGTTTTGGATTAAGTCAGCATTAAGATGTTTTAATAGCTAATATTCAACCTCAATGTATTATTATTTAAGTTTATTTTATAGGGACAGACACACAGACATAGACAAACTGAGCAGAGCAGCGATCCCGTGTTTGCATTATAGTGCAATAGCAACAGCTAATTTACAGCACTTGTCCCTATGGGCTTTTAAACAGTACATCTTAAAAACTAGCAAAAATTGAGGTAATTACTTAAAATGGCACAACATAATGTTGATACCATATACACAATGAAACATAAAACATTATATATGGGTAAAGTTTTGTTTTTGACATAACCAGAGTTTTGCTTGTTTTTTGAACGTACTAAAACTGGTTACAGACTTTAAATTAACAGGAAGTGAGTTCCAAGTTGTAGATCCCCTCACAGACAGAGCACTTTGAGCAAAAGTGGTTCTTCAAAAGGGGACCTTACAATTTCCATCTAAAGCCACTCTAGTTACCCTGCAGTCTCTGTATACAATCACCTAATGGTGTAGGTGCAAGTCCATTTAAACACTTAAAAATTTATTTTAAAAGGTTATGACTTATAAAATTGGAAAAAGTCCAAAATGCCAAATTTAGCCAAAATGTGACAGTGATGGAATCTGATTACCTTTTGACATAAAACCTTTAAGGCCTGATTATAGAGACTTGCTAATGGCTTGAGTACAGTTTGACTAGTCTACAACCAGACAGTAGCTCCACAGGAAAAATGTGAGAGGATCATTGAGTTAAAAAACATCTCTGCACAGTGAAGTGTTAGACAATTTCTAATAAATTGATATTGATCTAACAGTTTTGCTGTTGGATAGCAAAACTGATCTAACAGTTTTGCTGATTTTATCAACATGGCTCCTAAAATTTAACTGAGCATTCAAAATTATTCCTTAATATTTTTCTTGTGATAGTGTTCAATAGAGTCCCTATTGATCTGGATATGCAAGGACTGTAATGATGCTTTCTTTATGGAAAAGCAAATGCACTTTGTTTTCTTTGTATTGAGAGTTAAACAGGAATCCTTTAGCCATGATGATAATCTCTGCAGGTTTTTCACTGACTACCTTAGTGCTTTTGTCCGATTTGTAAACAATGGTGTCATCAGTATACATTTGCAGGTTGACTTCAGAGCAAATTTCAGGAAGACTGTTACCATACAAACTAAAAAGGACTGGCCTGGGGCTCGCCATCCAAGTTCTTGTGAGGGTGATCTTGATGTCTCTGGGCACTGCAGGTCAAAAGTGCACCATAACAAAGAAAAAAAACCTGACCTGGAAAAAGGCCAAAGCAAAGTATCTTAAAATTCAGGATGTTTAACATCAATAAAGTTTAAGCAACAATTCAAATAGCTCTTTTATTAATTTTCAAGTTTTTCCATGTTGTACAACAATATCATTTGTTATCACAGTTAAATATTACCAATACATCAGTAAACTAAAGAAATTAGCTTATATGTGGTAAAAAAAAAAATTTAAATCTAAAAGTACCAATAAAGTACATCTATAACACTAAATTTAACATTCAGAATGTGGATTAGAAACTCACATTAGCTCTGACCTACAGAGAACAGAAATTTCCTAAGTAATGTTAATAGAAGAGCACATTACAGCACCATAGCATCGTTGAAATATTAAAATATGTACTAATAGAAAAATAAGTAAAATTACATAGAAAAAAAATACAACATACACAATAATAATGATATAAAATCTTACAATACAATTTTATTTTTATTAAATTTGAACAGTTATTAGGTATTTTAGCCAATTTTTAGCGAATTTACTGGGCCAACGGCCGAGCGTGCGATCACTCGCCAATGCTTCAATGCTACACGACTACAAGGGATTTTTCTGGGCTTCAGCTGCCAGAACAGAAGCTTTCTGAGATCTAATTTAAGAAAAAGACGGATTTACTATTTTGAATTATATTGTAATGACGCCAACAGGATTTATTGAGAGACAGCAGGCGCAAATCGTGACACTGATTTGCGCTCGGCCCTGCTGGGTTTATTAGTAATTAGAACGAGCCGCGATTTCTGAGGCCGCAGCTCACGCCTCCAACAAACCGTTACGCTCCCTGAACTAGCTTCACTGCTAACACACCAAACTCTTTCCTCTTCCGGTCCTGCTGCTCCCCTGATCACCCGCCCACATGACAGGTCTATCACATGTGAGTGGGAGTCAGCAGAGTTAGACAGGGGAAGCCCATAACTTTATACACATAACAAATTTTAATCACAATTTACTGATTGTGGCAGTTCCATTACCAGCAATACCACTTTGGATACTTCCTGGTGAAGTAGACTTTTCATTATTAGAAAATAAGAACAAAGATAAATTTCTCTTTATGTATAAACATATAGTACAGGAATACTTAAATCAGTATAACTATGTACAAATATACACAGATGCATCAAAAATACAACTAATAGGGTAGGGATGGCATTTATTGTGCCACAGTTTCAAATTAAAATAGGAAAAAGGGTTAGTGATGGAGTTTTGGTTTATAAAGGGAGAAATATTTGCTTTATTTTTAGCAGTTCAATGGGTGGAAGAGGTAAGACCATTAAAATCAATAATTTGATCGGATTCTAGTTCTTCATTAGTCAGTTTGCAAAATTATCAGTCAGACAGCAGATGAGATATTTTAATTGAAATACAACAAACACTTTTACAGAATTAATATGATGGGACTAACAGTAAGTTTTATATGGGTTCTAGTATATCACGAAGTTGAGGGAAATGAAATGGCAAACAGGATGGCTAAGGAGAGTACCAATCGGGTAAGAATAGATATTAATGTTAGTTTTAGTAAAACAGAAATTCAACCTGGAAAGACTCACACAGAGAGAGAGTGGAATGAGAAAGTTTAATTGACAAATGAAAGTTTTTGGCACTCAGATCCAGGAGGAAAATGTTGCGCTGGTAACCACTGTCAGAGAGAAAGAGCCGCTGTGTATGAAGATTGGAGACGTCTTCCCCCCTTGGGTCCTGACACTGGTGGTGGAGAGTATGCTGAAGACTGAATGGATATTGAAGAAACCACGAGTTGAAGGTGGAGGATGGATGGAGGAAGGTTGAAGCTTGGCCAAGGAGTAGAAGCCGATGAACATCTGGACCTTATCAAGGGAGCGACGCTTGATGATTGGAGAAGGAGGCTGTCACCGATAGGTTGGAATCGAGGTGCATGATGAGATGAATAGAGTCTTCCAGTTTGAATTTACACCTAGGCTTCATTAAAGGGTATAATTAAACAAGAAATTCAAGAAAGGTGACAAAAGTTATGGGTAGACGAAAGGAAAGGGCAGTGGTTTTATAGAATCTAAAAGAGATTCTATAGTCTTCTTTCTGAGAAGAACAGAAAGAAACAGGAGAGAAGAGATAATTATTTCAGAACTTATAATCAGACACACCGGAGTGAATAGTTCATTATTTTTGATAGGGAAACATCAGACAGGGAAATGTGACTGTGGGGAAGATGAGACAATATGACATGTTATTTTGCATCGTAGTAATTACTGGATTCATAGAAACAAGTTAATTAGGAACCTCAGTAATATGAAATGAAATTTGACATTGTTGTTTTACTATAAGAGGATTCAGGAAGCAGAGGATAGCAGGCTGTATTAGATTTTTTTGAAACACTGTAAGTTGGATAATAGGACATAGTTTTTATTTATTTATTTATAACAGGTAATGAGTGGTCCACACTCATTACCTGTTGGTGGCGGTAATACTCACCTAATGTTTCTTGCCAACTACCAATAAATTTTAACAAGAAGAACTCTCAACCTTCCCCAGTATTTAAGCCTCTCATTTTCTCCCATAACTTGCCAGATCCTCATGTTCTCTCCTGTTTTGCCTTTGTGCTTTCCTGCGTTCTCATCTCCTGGTTGGATGTTGTTTAGGATTTATTTTGGTTTTTCTCTAAGTATTTTTTGCAAGACTTTCAGTATTCCCTTATTTTTTAATTAAACTACTACAACTCAGCTATTGCATGTGCATCTGGTTCCAACACTTCAACAACCAACATCATGACAGCAAGTTTGAAAATTTAATGACAAAAAATAAGAATCCAAATTTACAGAAAAACCAAGTCCAAGGAACAAACATAAATCCAAAATGAAGACGAGTGAACCAGAAAGGGACGAAGGAAGGTGACGTGAGTGACAAGGAGTTGCAACTGACTGAGGGGTTAAAATACTGGGGAGGTTGTGAGCTAGACAAGAGATCTGAGCAGCTAATTTTTTCAAGTTGTGAGTAGTTGGAGCAGGAGGCACAGGGGAGCAGTAAATAATTCTAACACTACAGAATAACTTGGACTAAAATCTGACAAACTAGAACAGGAAATAACTAGAAACAAGAAAAAACAGTCATACCATATGAAGAAGCACATTTCAATTCAATTCAGTTTATTTATGTAGCGCCAGTTGAACACACTTCAATGCACTTTACAAATAACTAAATTTCAATCTAATTCTACATACATTTCAACTGAACCTAGATAACAAACAATGCATTCAACATTACTTTAGTGATTTAAAAAATGTTCTTAGTAAAGAAACCCAGCAGATTGCATCAAGTCATTGACTTGCAACATTTACTCCACCTGGAAGCGCATGTAGCGACGGTGGAGAGGAAAACCCCCCCTTTAACAGGAAAACCCCTCCAGCAGAACCAGAACCTGGCTCTGTACAAGCGGCTATCTACCGTGACTAATTGGAGGTTTAAGAAGACCGAGCAGAAACACAAAGAGAAATAGAAATACAGATGTAGGAGTACGAACTTTCTTTATATAATGTGTACCAAATTTTCTCCAGATTGGCTATCCCTTTTAGGTGCTTGATTTGATGCGTAAGTGTGTTTTTCAAGGAGGTGTAAAAGCAAAAATAATTTTCTGCAACTCACAGGCATAGTACCTGCTACTGGTCATGATGTTTTCATTTCATAGAACCAGGGGAAGGACTTTAGTACTTTTTTATTCCAAAAAAGGTTAAAGATTTAAATTATCCTTATTTACGTTTCATAAATTATTTTCCAGAATGTTTTTTTTAATATGTGAGGGCAACTTCTTTTTATAAAGGCCATTTACCTAGTTAAAAAATGTTCCTATGATACATATTTTATTGCAGCAAAATTAAGAAAATGTTATCTTTGTCCTCAAATCTCATTTCCATACAGTAATGATTATTACAACATTTGTTTCTGATGAGTGCTGACTGCTATTTTCATGGTAGCTGTTGACACAATGATGTATGATGTAAGGAAGTTTATTTTTTGTGCCAACTGTGGCTCTCTAACTATATCCTGTTATATCTGCTTCTCAGGCATATTTTAAGTGACATGAGACACTATTAGGAGCACACAGCTACAGACAAACAGCTCAGGCACAGTTCCGTTCATAATCTGCTTTAGCTCCCAGTAGGCAAACATATTTGTACACTTGGGGGAATACAAAAACATGAAAACACCCTAATGTCTGAAAACTGATAAATGCATGACTGTATAAGGTTGAACTCTTTATTTAAATACATTTAAAGTCTTTATGTCATACACACAGCTTCATATGCCCTGAATAACACTAACATGGGTGTGGCGTCTTGTTATTTCACTCCTCTGGTTTCTCCATTAAGTTAAAAACAGTTTTTATTTTTCCCAAGTAGGTGGAACCACATGTGTCTTAAACGAAGAAAATTATTCCAAACTGATTACTCTGAATAAATATTTGGAAACACATGACACACACAGTTTTAGTAATAAATAAGTTGAGGTTGAGGTGAATAAAATAAGTGAAGTTGCCAGAATCCCATTATCCATGTCTTGGAACTAAAGTTTATGAAATGGAAGTCACTCAAGCTCTGTCAAAAATGGAACATGTTTTGGCATTTAAAATCCCCAGTTTTCAATTTCCTTCCACAATGATGTTCAAAATTAATTTCTTCTACTAAACTCTGTAATCATACATCATTTTGGGTATTTTTTTTTTTTTTACCACGTTATGAATTTTGATCCAAAAATGGAGATATGCAGTAGAGGATGTGTTGATAAAACAATAAAATAACTATGAAAATGCTCTAAGGAAAAACAATCTACATTCTGTTTGCAACATGGTATACAGCAACCTAAGTAATATTATTATTATTAATAATAATCCTAATAATAGTAATAATACTAATTAAAGCTGCAAGCAGCACTGGAGGCCCTCGCAGCTCAGTGCTGTTCCGGCCTTATGGTAGCCAAACTGTTGTGGAAATTTTTCTTTAGCAAAGAGTGAGGAAAAACTGTTTCAAGACCCAAAGAACCAGAGAAAGAATATATTCTTAATCGGTATTTATTCGAACGCCACCCACTAATAAAGGTCAATTATATCATCATAACAATATGCAAATGGCAAGGGATTAGAATTCGCCATTCAGCCACCGCACATACTCCCGGCAGCCAGTATTGAGAAAAGGATTTACCATCATGTTCTATTTCATTAAACACATGAACTATAGGGTGAAAGGAAGAAAAAACTGTCAGAATAGGTGACTTCCTGTTGAAAGGGGTGGGGCTAAGGTGATGTCACCAACTGACCATATGAATGTGATGAACTCTAGTCTGTGACGACACAAAGAGAGTTTGATGCAGCTGTCAGCTTATGTTATTCCACCTTGATATTTCATGGCAAATAGTCAGATTTGAGGCTTGGCCACGCCCACATGCTTTGATGTACAAAAAAAATTCTTTGATAACTTTTGGCCTTCAATGCCTCAAGACTGTGCTGACTGATTTTGAAGCCTGGATCTCAAAAAGCTGTAGGACGAGTTCACTCAGATATGACTTGTCTGACACAGAGAAAATGGCGTGGTTTTTTATCCAAAATGGCTGACTTCCTGATGTGTTTGGATCGTGGTTCCAAGAGACTTCTTCTACATTCTGTCAAGATGTATATGTGCACTGAATTTCATGACTGTCAGTCAAAGCAAGGCTTGGGTTGATTTATGAAATATTCTAGGGGACGCTGTGGAGGAATTAGGCCATGCCCCCCAATTATTTGACTGCATTCCTGTCAGGGGGGTGGACAAGGATCAATCACAGTGAGTTTGTTGCAGCTCAGCTGAAATATGTGGAATTTAGAGCCAAATAAATGACAATGGCATTCACATGGCGGCTTCACAGCGCCGCCATGGGGCCTCGCCCTCGACCGAAAATTCTTTGTGTTTTAAAGCAAGTGAGACCAGCTTAGCTAGTTATGTATCTTCTGACACAAGATCATCTTAATTAGGTCAAGGGGGTCAGAGATGGAACTTTCCAAGAAAAAAAGTCACTTCCTGTTTTTAGGGGGCGGGGCTTAGATGACATCAGACTATAATAACATGGGATCATCAAACATCCAACCAACCAGGATCACTCATGCCAAGTTTCGGGCCAATTGACTTTTTTATGTGAAAGTTATAGTGTTTGTGCTAAGAGCGTCCCACTAGTTCTGATTGGACATTTTGGTCAGAACGGTGCATTAGTTTAACCAGTAATAGTAATTCAGGAAGGAGATGGAGGAGATTGACTGTTTTCACAGATTATCTGTCTCATAAACTGCTACAACATGGTGACTGTCATGTCGGGTTTTAATCGTCTGACCCACATGCAAGAACACCCACAGTACAAGGGGAATCAGTAAAGTGATATTTATTGCAAAGAATAACAGTCAGAAGGGGGAAAAACTGGTCCGGAGTGGAATTGGTGCTTCTGGGTTGGAACTGAGGGGTGAAAGCGAATGGTGAGTTCAATGACTGGAGGAAATAGCAAACTGCAGGGAAAAAACTGAATGTTCTTACTTTTAGCTGAGATGATATGGACCGAGGGGAATCTGATGGTTCCTGGGCTTGAGGTCGAGTGTTGCTGCTAAGCTTAAGGTGGCAGGGTAGCACTGGAGGGCGGACGAGGTCTGGGCGGGTTTCTTAATGGCAGGAGAGAGGAGGGCAGCGAGCGTGGAGATTTGATCACCAAGGTGAGATACAGGGACTTGGGCATCCGGTGGGTATAATCCACCGGCGTCACAAAGCACAAAGAGAGGAAAGGTTGGAGGAGGAGAGGTTTTGCGCTGGAACTCCACAAAGGGTTTCATAGCTTCTACAGTGAGAGTTCCTGTGGAGGCACAAAAAAAAAAAAATCACTAAGAGTTCACAAAAAGCAATCACTGGAGAAATTCAGGTGGCCTGTAATACTAAAACTGGCAAAAACACTCTGGCACTGGTGTAGGCTGCCTCCTCCTCTTATGCTCCTCCAAATGAGATCATGCAGTGCAGGTGATTTGTATCAGCTGGTCCACGCCCTCCAGGAATGACTGCCAGGCGCCCCCTGAAGGATGGACGGAGAAACAGCAACCCCAACAACATACAGGAAACATCCAGGAACCCAACAGTGACAGCTTTAACAAATATGGAGAAAACATATTTTTTATTAAAGTTATGTACTGCAACTTGAATAAAATGCAGCTACGTAGCATTTTTGAGAAGTCTGGACTGCTTTATGTGTAGTTGCACGTTGCTTTTGACTGTTGCTCATGGAGAGACATTTCAGTATCTAAAACTAATAAAAAAAAATGTAAGCAACCTACTTGCAAACTGTATGTGGACTGTTGGATGTTAAATTCATGAGCAGTAAATATTGTGCTAATTAT
>NW_006800201.1:745982-766843 GCF_000485575.1 Poecilia formosa | reverse complement strand
CTGAGACAGAATGGAAAAGAAAAAGAATACAATTAGTGTCAAATTGTTCTCCTTGGGTTTCTACGTCCCTGGACTAATTGCATCATTTGTTTGTAGAACGTGGCCATATTCACAGCAATCATAAAATAGGATGAAATATTATATAAACCATAGGAGTCAACGTTTGTTAACTATTTCTCCTACAGCAACAATTAGGTAAAATTAAATTATTGGCTTTAAAAGAGAAATTTATTTAATCCTCTACTGCATCTTGACAGAACTGACAGAAACAAAGTTGTTTATATATCTTTATCCAGAGAGAATACATATCCAAACATCGGCACTTTTCACATATTTAACTTAAACCACACATTAAAGAAATTAGATCGTCCATATGGGGTCTATGACTATTGTTTGTGACAGATTACTGCTCATCCTACATTAGAACTGTATATGCTTTTGTGGACATGACTACATGTAATGGCGTCCACTGTCCTCAGGTTCATGTCATTAGCCAAGGCGGCTAATAGGCGATGTCCATATTGATGGTCACTCTACATCTCAACTGCCCCATCTAGCTCCAAACAAAGTCCCACAGAAAATCTTGACGAGCTGAGACACGGATGTGACTTGCAGTGGCGTTTTCTGATATGGACAATTGTCCAAGGCAGCACCGTGTTGGGGGGATGACATGAGCTGAATTTTGCAACTGTTTTCAAATGTAGGCAAGCATTGAGCAAATACACACACTAATTTCATAAATCAGAATATGACTGAAAAGTTAATTTTTTAGTAATTCTATCACTAAGTGACAGATGTTATATAGATTAATTGGATGACTTATGTTTGAACATCTTTACATTTCTTAGTATGCTTTATGCCTGCTAAAATGTTTCTATTTTCAAAAAGCATTATTTATCTGATAAGCTTCATCAGGATGTAAATCCTGAGTTATTGAATAAGGCTGTACTCACATTTAAGTTTTGGCCTTATTCTTAACTGCCCCACCCCCACCCATTCTTCCTCACAATGCGTCCCCACCAATTTGCAACACAAAGTTACACCCTTGGATACACCTCACTTTACATGAACATGTTTTGTTCATGTGGATTGAATGTTGGAGAGGATGTCCCACTCTGTAGCTCCACTCTGTTTTATTAAAGTGAGTCTGTTCCCTCACCTAAATAGTCTCTTCCCTCTGCAGATACATAGAGGTGTAGTGAGCACTGTGCTAGGAAGTAGTGATGAGAAAGAGATGGACTCATTGGGTCTTTATAGGCCTGCCTCTTATTTCAGGCCACACTGCCAAACATCATGCCACATTTGCTTTAAGTTTCACATTTCTACTTTTACTTGAAAGATCAGCCCTGCAGGACTTTGAAGGAAATAATTTCTCCTTCGTGCAGGCTTGGCTTTCAACAAAGACAGGATTTGATAATGGTAGTATCTACTTTCCTGTCCACTCATACGTTCCATGTTTAAAATTCAATCCTTTTCCATCCATTTGGTATCTCCGTGTTCCAAAGTCAACATCCTCTCTTCTTATGCCCTATCCATCATTCAGACTTAATCTAGTTCAAATATGAACTCTTCGTATGGCCTCCTGTACCTTCTGAGGATTTTCAAGTGCCAGACCTGTCTCCTTTTGACCCAGTTCCACCTTGACCTAAAGTCTCTTTGCTCATTTAATTTCAGTGCATATCTGTCCCCGAATGCCTTCACTCTCCATCTGGTATCCATTTGTTTCAGACAAGCACTAAACAGTATGTTATCCAACAGGGCGTTGGCGTTCCTGATTTCTGCTGTTTTTTCCAGCTCAGATGACGCAGCAAAGCAGAGCAACTCCTAATGGATTTAATGAGTTCACTGCAAGGCTTGTCTCTATGGAGTTGTTGAAATTATGGGTGAGATCAGAGAGCAAGAAAATTTGAAAGGAATGACATAAATTTACTTGGTTTCATGATGCACTGATTTATTATGAAGTGTTTCTTTTTGCAACAGAAAGCATGACAAAAGAAAATGTAGTGTACCACCATTATTTGTGGGAGTTAGGGACAAATAGCTTAAATCTGTAAATATTTGGTACTCCTTCTAGAAATATTTTACTATCATATTTTAATAATTAAAACTAGCTTTGTAGTCGATGTGACCTAGCCCAAGACAAAAACCAGCTCCCCTAAAATGTTGGTACAGAGGCAGCTTTCCAACTTTAGATAACTTACTTTACTAGCACCACTTATACATAGCTTGCTTGCTTGGAGTTGAATTGGTACATTTTACATCCAATGAAAGCAAGCATGCAAATAAATTAATTGGACTTTATTCTTGCAAATAAGTGATATTTCCCTTATTTTGGCCTTGATTGGTCTTGAAAATGTCAGAGACTGAGACAAGACGGAGTACACATGGGATTGAGACCATCAAAAAGTGCTCTCAAGGCCAAAAACGGTCTCCAGTAATACAGCAGTAGTTCAAACATCAAACCTACCTTAATATCCAATAATACACACATTGGAAACCATCTTAGCACTATAGCAGAAGCTAACATCCACGCTCCTTATAATCTCTGCTATTAGAAGAACAATCAGCGTCAAGGAAATCAAATGCCGCTCTTTGATTGCTTGCTTTTTAAATGTCAGCCAGTGTCAAGTAACATTGTGCCCAAGTATTTCAACTTCCCAATTTGCATTTTCTTTGGAATAATTATTCTAGGTATGCTTGACGACAGAGGTCGCGCTATACTTTTATGTTATGTGTCATTTGACCGACGGCATTAAAAAAAAAAATCGGTCATGTACTATTTTTACCCATCAAATTACAATCATATTAACATCGGCTATTTAGCCGTATTTATATGCGATTTAGTTAATTTTCACCTGGTTGAATCCAGATCCCATCCCACATAAAGCAGATTAATGTATCTAACTTTCTCTCCTAGTGACTCAAACCACTGACTGTGGTCCCAATAACTTATAATAAATGAAATTAAGCGACTCCACTTAAATTACCAGAACTTCACCTACTGGGGTCTGAACGCACAGCCTCACAAATTCTTCCTGGTTGCATCTGCAGAGAAATCTGTGCTGGTTCATCGACAGTTGGATCTGTTTGATCCAAACCAATCCATTGAACTCTGCAAGTTTTTTACCCTATGCGGTCCAGATGTGCGATTTTACGAGGATTTTTTATTTTTATTTTTTTAATTAATTAATTTTTTTTTGCATGGTTTCGCTTCCCCGAAACGGACAGGTGTTACGTCTGCTGCGCTCCTCCTTAGCGCCATTCTTCTGGACATGGAAGGGTAACATCTTCCAGCTCCTTTTGTTAAAACTGCAGGATGAGTTAAGTTTAATTCTTCGCAGCGGCGGAGCCGTGTCCACATTAAGCGTGCAGCGCACTGCACATGTTATGGTCTAATTAACTTCTGCACTTTATTTATTTCCTCACAGTAAACTGCCGGCTCCTCTGTTCAGACTATGAATAGATTAACACAACTTTGCATTCTCTTTAGTTTTCTATGGTCTTTTAATGGAGACTGGAATTAAACGCGCCATTTCAACCAAAGGTTTGCAATGTGCTTCTGAACCAGACGTGCTCCAAAGTGTCCTGTCCATAACTCTTCAATAGTCTATAATATCTGCCCATCATGTGAACCAGTCAAGGGTGTTAATTATAACCTGTTAAATGACAGATGGGCTTTAAATTTTCCCGTCATTTAAAAAAGAAAATGGTCAAATACTGAAAATATTCCATTAACGTGACCTCTGCTTGACGAAGAAAATCTGTGAATAGACAAATTCATTGCAGCATGAGTGCTCTGTGCAAACAGAGCAGAGATATTGGATGATCGTCTGTCTAATGAGAGGACACTGTGGGTCAGCAGAATCAGATGCAGATCATGAGATGTTAGAAATTCTACTCAAAAGCTATATTTCTATTTGAAGCATTGAATGGGGATCTGAGCACAATATCCAGTGAGTTCAAAGACCTGTGCTCTGACTGCATCAACCTGATGATGGAAATGACAAAGTTTTCCATAAATGAGCGGTTGGTTTACTTTATCACAAAACTAAACCAAACACTATAATCTATAACCTACAACAGTGAAGTTTTTTGTTGTTTTTTAAGAAAGATGTGTTCTTCTTTACCTTTACTTGTTTTACCTTTAAATGACCAAACCTTGTGAAATGAAAAGCCTCAAAGACTCTCTACTTGTTAAAGGATGTTCCAGGCTTCATTTTCACAAGAACTATTGGAATTGTTACTAAAAGGAGCTTGCATACAGAAATTCAACAAGCATATCCCCACACTTTAAGGGATATAACACTTGCAGCAATTTATAAAGCCATAATTCAGTCTGTACAATGTTCATCCATCACTGTAGTGGTTTGGCTCATCCACAAAACAGGACAGATCCAAGCAGCAACAAAATATCAGGTCTCATTATATCATGATCATCAAGGCTGATCTTCTCTACTGTCATGATTTGCATTAGTCAGGAAAAGGGCCACTAACATCTCTTCAGACCCCACACATCCTGGACACAGCAGTTTATACTTTTACCTCCAGAACACCTAACAGTCAGAGTACATATGTACGCACGCATGGACACACATAACATAACATAACATAACATAACATAACATAACATAACATAACATAACATAACATAACATAACATAGAACCCAGTGGAGCACTGAGAGGTTAAAAAATATATCTCCAAGTCTGAATATAACTGACAAATCTGTCATATCCATAGCAATTCTCCTCAGAGCCCTGACACAATATTATTCCCATTAGTTTCTAGATGTGAAGCCAGCACATGACAACCCTGCGTTAAAGATACGAGTCATGAGAAATGGAGGGTCACAGAAAGGCCGTTGAGATGATCTACAAAGGACCTTGCTGGAAAGTTTGAACATTTAGTTGCATTCATGTAGCCAAAGGAAGTTTTTACATTCTTGCTTCTGCTATTACACTGGTACACTGCTGTCTTTGTTTTACAATAGCTCCACCTTGTGACTGATAAAACACATCTCTCTAGTCTTGTTTCCATGAGTTTGCTTTGGTAACTGAAAGAAATCTATTTCAAATAGCACGGTGCACCTCACCTTGGCAGTCAAAGATAATACCTTGATATCTATAAATTGGAATTTAGAAAATAAGAGTGCTGTACAAGTTAATGAGTACAGTAGCATTCCATTTGTGATTCCTCTGAATATCCTTCAGCACCAGTCTAACATCATTTCTTTGGTCAACAGGCTGGAGAGAAGCATTACCACCCCACATGTGCCCGATGCGCTCGCTGTGAGCAGATGTTTGGAGAAGGAGAAGAAATGTATCTACAAGGTGAGGGGCGGCTGTCACATGCTGGACTCATATTTTTGGATCCGTTTTTATCATTTTATTTCCTTCTTCTATCCACAAACAGTAAAACACAGTTGTCAGCGATTCCAAGGAATCTGCCATTGTAGAGATTATTCTTCCGGGGGTCCACACCACCAACATAACAAAAAAAAAAAAGAAGAAGAACCTTAAAACCTCACAACAATATAGACATGGGGAGTCATCTTCTCTGAAGTGCCTGCTGGCATAGCTGCTGAAGTTCTGTCTAGTCTGACCCAGCTGGTTATATTTATCTAAACAACTAAGTCACTGCTGATTTTCCACGTATTCCTGTCCTCTTAAACTGGCATTTAGAAAACTATTTGTACCTTTTTAAAGCATCTGGGTCCCCATTCTGGATTCAAAATTTTCTATGTCTACAGGAGGTAGAAATATTGAATTGTTGATGCCCTTTGGATTAATTCTGTTTGGGCAGCCACTTATGGGAAGTTCTTCACTCTTCTATGTGAATAACGATTCTCATTGTGGTTCTCTGGAGTCCCAAAGCCTTGATGGTTTCATAACCCTTTCCAGACTGATGGGTGTTAGGAATTTAGTTTCTCATTTGTTCTTGGACTTCTTTATATCATGGCATGATGTGTTGCTTTTTGAGATCATTAAATCCATGTCACCAGGTTCAGACAAGTTCCACTTTAGTGACTTTTTGACTCTTCAAGTCAGACAGTAATCAGTGCGGATGAGGTTAATGATTCTGCACTTAATATCTGGTTAGCAAGGGAGTATTAATAGTTTTGCATAGGGTCACATTGGTTTATGTGGTTTTTATCCTTTAGTGAATTAAATTGTCATTTGAAAACTGCTTTTTGTATTTCTTCAGACTGGGAGGTAAAATGGAAGATAACACAACCTGAAGAAATAATAATAAAGTAATAAATGATAAAGTACATGATAAAGTAATAAATGCCCACTTTATCATGTAGCACATTTGAACAAAAGAACAGTATTAGGGAGGGTGTCATTTGCAACACATAAATTCAACAAAGAAATATTGTCCATAAATGAGTGAGCTGTTGTTTGAATCAGAATCAAACTCTGAAAACATTTTAGACTAAATGAAATGTGTAACAGTTGCTGGGTTTATCTACTTTTGTCTTCAGGATCATCTATCTGGCATCCCCCATGCAGACAAGCTGCCAAGCAGGAGGAGAAAAGCAAGGTGGGTTAAAGACACCTGCAGCTGAAGGCGATGGAGCATAAACGCTCAGAAAAAAACAATTTCTAGTTGTAGAATCACAGGTGTAAACTAAGGTTTAAGAAAGTAATGTTGGATTCCCTTCAGTGCATTTCTATTACATGTAGTAGCAAAACTAGGCTGTTTTAAATGGCATAAAAATATCTGCTGAACATCTCTACATTTTACCCTCAGACATTGGAAATCAAATGGAAATGTCTGCTCTTTTCTTTGAAGTTATTAGGTGGCAACTACCTGTAGTTCATTTCATATTTTAAACCATCAGTTGACAAGAAAATATTTTTCAAGGCACTTTACACCAACTAAATGACATACATTTAAATTTGACTGTGATATTAGCAGAATAGACCCTTCAAAACATAGCTGCACACTGCAATAGCATTCTGAAGCCATTGTAGATACAAGGAAATAACACAAACTGGCAACATACACTCTAAAAGTCTATTTGAGCTGCTGTTCATTTTATGGACTTATTTACATTAATCTCATTTAATTAGTTTGATTTAGTGATGACAACTTACTTTTTTGTGTTCAGTTAGCTTCAGAAGTTACAAATCTTTACATTTTACTTTGACTTTACTCAAAACAATTTACTCAATGCCAGCTGAATCAGTTTATCCAACTCAATATATTATAATCTAACTCATTTAATTAAGATTTTAAAACTGAATTCATTAGGTGTGTTTAAAATGCCAAATTTAAATCAGTGTTACTCAAAATCATTTAATTTACTAAAAATAAAGAAGGAAACTAATAAATTATCTCTTTTTTACCAGGGTTTTTTGGCTCAGGAGGCCTTTATTTAAGAGTAGTTAGACAGGAAAGTGGGTAATGACAGAGAGGGAAGACATGCAGCAAAGGTCATCAGGTTGGAATTGAACCTGTGACGGCCGCGTCGAGGGCTAAGGTCTCCTTATGGGGGTTGTCCTCTACCCTTACCACCATAGCAGGTACAGGATCTGTTTGCTGAAGCTTGTGTCATGACATTAGACATCGGGTATGAACTCGGCATTGAACTTAATTGTTTCATATACACCTTTTATAGTATTCTCTAAAAATACACTGTTAGAGTACTTTTTAAGAGTATTCTCTAAAAAGTGTATTTTTAG
Source organism: Poecilia formosa (assembly GCF_000485575.1). Taxonomy (NCBI): domain Eukaryota; kingdom Metazoa; phylum Chordata; class Actinopteri; order Cyprinodontiformes; family Poeciliidae; genus Poecilia; species Poecilia formosa. The sequence continues at coordinate 759,156 of NW_006800201.1, read as the reverse complement.
AGTACACTTCTTAGTGTGCACTTCCAAAAGTGTATTTGAAATAATTAAGTTCAATGCTGTGTTCATATCCTACGTCTGATGTCATGACAGAAGCTTCACCAGGGACAGATCCTGTACCTGCTATGGTGGTAAGGGTAGAGGACAACCCCCATAAGGAGACCTTAGTCCTCGACGCGGCCGTCACAGGTTCAATTCCAACCTGATGACCTTTGCTGAGTAAGACTGACTTAAATTTGTCATTTTAAACACACTTAATGAATTCAGTTAAAAACACTTACATTGAGTTGGGTGAGCTTATTGAATTGAGTTAAATGATAATATATTGAGTTGGATAAACTTCGTGAATTGTGTCAGATTTTTTTTTAGATTACAGTATGTTTCTCACAGTGGACATGCACCTAAAATGAACATTTCAGACCCCTCCATGATTTCTAAGTGGGAGAACTTGGAAAGTCACAGGGTGTTCAAATACTTATTTTCCTCACAAGTTTAAGAAATTGTAAAAAAAAAAAAAAAAAGCATAAATTTAAAACAGACATTTTTTGACAGTGGAAAGTCACATTTGCAGCAAAAAAGTAACAAAAGTCTTGTAAGGTTGTAATAAATTTAGGAGATGTTCATCTGGATCTAACGTGTAAGTTGAAGACTCGGTATTTTCTGATATCATAACAACACCTCTCAGGTGCAGACTTGCCGTGGAATGGGATCCAGAATACATACCCGAGACAGAGAGGAAGAAGCTGCAACGTGATTGTATCAGATCTGCACTCAGGAGATGTTCTGGTGAAAAAAATGAACCCAGATCTACATCTTGCAATTTGAAATATATCCAGAAGCATATCCCCTGATTCTACCACCTCAATCTTAGAAGATTTTTGTCGCAAATTATTTTCTAAGGTCTGAGTTTTTTGACTCCTTGGTGGCCATTTTGTTTCTTTCATCTACAATGACCCTAATACTCCATCATAGTCTTAGCACAACTTACTGAGGGTAAAAATTACAAACTGTAAGTGTTTATCTTCTAAAGGCATGAGTAGTTGATTTGGTCAGTGACTCTGATAAATATCCTTTAAAAAGGCATTGACTGGGACTCTGAGCTGAGAAACACATAATCAGAATGGGATTTCTCCAGTAAAATGCAAACAAATATTGGCACAAAACTGTTGACGTGTAATCAGTTGATCTTATCAATCAATCAATCAAATTTTATTTGTATAGCACATTTCAGCAGCAAGGCATTTCAAAGTGCTTTACATTATTAAACACAAAAACACAGTCATGCAACATTGAATCAACAATCAAACACATAAAATTTCTTGCCGAAACTTATGACATTCAACCAGTAATAAAAAAGATATTAGATGAGACATGTAGGGACAATGGTCCTCCCTTGTATAACTCTCTAGAAAATCCCTCAAGTTATAAGTGTTAATTAAATAAATTATTTATTCAGTTAATTTTGGGGAAAGCAATCACAACTGATGTGCAAAATTGTTCCATATTTGTTTTATTTTGTAGAAATATCCAATTGCTGTTGAAATAGTGTCATATTATCAGCAAACCATGTGACTTTAGTAGTCCACCCTGTGATCCATCTCTTTTCTATATTCCTTATGACCTCTCCTTCTCAGAAGCAGGTCCGGATACAGCTCAATGAAGCCCCTAATAAACAGGTGGGTGCGCTTGTCCTTGCAAGCCCATCTCCAAACGACCCACTTCCTCCCTCCTGCCACAGTATGCCACAGTCATTAGCTGCATGGGTTGGTTCTAACTGTTTGAAACTGCTTGGTTGACCTTTCTGCCATTAACTATTAGTGTCCAACTTCCAGTGATTCCTGCTTCAGTCAACAGCTCGCAGATGTGAGCAGAGTGAAAATGATGTCTGTGCACGGCCACTGATTATTTCAGTCAGTGCTGTTTGAACTGACCATTTCACTGGTCAATTCAAACAGTAGTCAGACTGCTGTTTGACGCGACTCTTGGCTGCGCCAAGAAATTCTGTCCATGAAAGTAATGAACAGAATCGATGACAAAGGGCAGCCTTGGCTGAGTCCAACTCTCACCGGAAACAAGCCCGACTTACTGCCAGCAATGTGAACCAGAGTCTGACACCAGTCATACAGGAACCTGACACCCCGTATCAAAGGGCCCAGTACCCCATACTCCCAGAGAACCCCCCCCACAAGGCTCCCTGAGGGACACGGTTGAACACCTTCTCCAAGTCCACAAAACACATGTAGTCTGGTTGGGCGAACTCCCATGCACCCTCCAGGACCCTGCTGAGTGTAGAGCTGGTCCAGTGTTCCATGACCAGGACGAAAACCACACTGCTCTTCCTCAATCCGAGGTTTGACTATCCGACGGACCCTCCTCTCCAGGACTCCCGAATAGACCTTGCCAGGGAGGCTTAAGAGTGTGACCCCCCTGTAATTGGAGCACACCCTCCGGTCCCCCTTTTTGAACAGGGGGACCACCACCCCAGTCTGCCAATCCAGGACAACTGCCCCTGATGTCCATGCAATATTGCAGAGTCACGTCAACCAACGCAACCCTGCAACATCCAGAGCCTTAAGGAACCCAGGACGAATCCCATCCTTCCCTGGGGCCCTGCCACCGAGGAACTTTTTAACCACCTCAGTGACCTCGTCCCCAGAGATGGAAGAGCTCGACCCAGAGTCCCCAGGCTCCGCTGCCTCAATAGAAGGCATGTAGGTGGGATTGAGGAGGTCTTCGAAGTACTCTGCCCACTGACCCACAACATCCTGAATTGAGCTCAGCAGCACACCATCCCCAATATAAACAGTGTTGGTGCTGCATTGCTTCCCCCTCCTGAGACGCTGGATGGTGGACCAGAATCACCTCAAAGCCGTGCGGAAGTCTTTCTCCATGGCCTCTCCAAACTCTCTGAGTTTTTGCCTCAGCAACCACCCGAGCCACATGCCGCTTTGACTGTCGGTACCCATCAGCTGCTTCTGGAGTCCCACAGGACTTTTTGGTCTGTGGGATCAGGCCACAGGCCAAAATGTGGTAGGACTCCTTCTTCAGCCTGACAACATCCCTCATCAAAGGTGTCCACCAACGGCTTTGAGGGTTGCCGCCGAAACAGGCACCAACAACCTTGTGGTCACACAGCTCCGATAAGCCGCCTCGACAATGAAGGCATGGGACATGGTCCACTCAGACTCAATGTCCTCCAACTCCCCCGGGAGGTGTTCAAAGTCCTGCCGGAGAAGGGAGTTAAAGCTCCATTTCACAGGAGACTCTGCCAGACGTTCCCAGCAGACCCTCACAACACGTTTGGGCCTGCCAGGTCTGACCAGCTTCCTCCCCCACCACCGGAGCCAACTCACCACCAGGTAGTGGTCAGTGGACAGCTCCGCATCTCTCTTCACCCTAGTGTCCAAGACATACGGCTGCAGATCCAATGAAACGATGACAAAGTCGATCATCGAACTGCAGCCTTGGGTGTCCTGGTGCCAAGTGCACATATGGACACCCTTATGCTTGAACATGGTGTTCGTTATGGACAATCCGTGATGAGCAACAGAAGTTCAACAACAGAACACCACTCGAGTTCAGATCGGGGAGCTGTTCCTCCCAACCACGCCCCTCCAGGTCTCACTGTCATTGCCCACATGAGCTTTGAAGTCCCCGAGTAGAATAAGGGAGCACTCTCCAGTACCCCCTCCAAGGACTCCATGAAGGGTGGGTAATCTGAACTGTTTGGCCCATAAGCACAAACAACAGTCAGAACCCATCCCCCCACCCGTAGGCGGAGGGAGGTCTCCCTCTCGTTCACCAGGGTAAACTCCAACTTACAGGCGCCGAGATGGGGGGCAACATCCCCATCTCGGCGCCTGATGCCCACTCCTGCCCGGCGCCTCTCACCTTGGGCAACTCCAGAGTGGAAGTGTGTCCAGCCCCTCTCAAGGAGACTGGTTCCAGAACCAGAGCCATGTGTTGAGGTGAGACCGACTATTTCTAGCCGGAACCTCTCAGCCGCGCACACTAGCTCTGGCTCCTTCCCCACCAGAGAGGTGACATTCCACGTCCCAAGATCCAGCTTCTGCAGCCAAGGATTGGACCGCCAGGCCCCCCTCCGTCGGCCACCACCCACCCCACACTGCACCTGACCCCTTTGGCCCTTCCCACAGGTGGTGAGCCCATTGGAAGGAAGACCTATGTCTCCTCTTTGGGCTGAACCCGGCCTGGCTCCATGGGTAAAAGCCCAGCCACCAGGCGCTCTCCATCTTGCCCCACCTCCAGGCCTGGCTCCAGAGTGGGGTCCCCGTGACCCGCGTCCGGGTGAAGGAACATGAGATCCATTGTTATTGATCATCATAAAGGGTCTTCGGGCTGCGCTTGGTCTGGTTCCTTATTAATTTATCATTTTCCTATTTTCCTTATTCATTTCTGCTTCTTTATGATGATGAGGAGGGGCGGTGTCTTCAGGCTACAACGTCTCCCAATTGCATCACACCGCAGAGCAGTGATGCTCTGCGGTGTGATGCAACGCAGAGCATCACACTCTGCGTTGCTGCAAGAAAGATGGTGACCTACCAACAAGTTATCAGTGAGCTGGAGCTTGGCAACTTTATTAGAAAACAGTGTTATAACTCCTGATTTTCTTCTTTTTTGTGTGGAAGCTCAGACAGAACATGTGTTTCAATTAGTGGGTCTCATGGACTCAGAGGTTCACTGTCAGGATTTTCATAGTTTGGACCAAAATGATAAATGAAAACGGAAATTAGCCTCACTCTTTTTAAACTTTTGACCTAGCAACAGCTGCAGATTTAAGATGAAAGTTTGATTCTTAACTTTAAAAATTATTAAACATTGCAGTTATTTTTCAAAGAAATAGTTTTAACCCTCCAGTGGTCTTAAGAGACAGTGTCGTTTAGACCCCATGAGTTTTTTACACTGGTGTGAGGTCCATGTGCACTGTGCTTTTGAAAATTGACAGCCTGACGGAAAAGCAGACTAGACTGGACTGTTCCGTTCCAAGGGTGTGTCTACCTACACCATTCTTTCTCAGACTGTGGTCCGCAGGCGCCTCCTAGTGGTATACCCAGCAGAAGAAGACAATCGAGCTCTACTTGTGTGTTTCCCTTTTTGCTAATGTATCCCTCAGGAAGCAGGACACTAAAACACTGAAACTAAAACTGAACTGATGTCCAGATGACGTTGCGCTTTCAAACCCTTAATTAAGCCATTGTTGACAGTGATTCCACTGAGTGTCTGAATGTGCTATTTTTCTTAGCTGTTCAGCCTGCAGTGGGATTAAACAGCGAGTGTGTGTGTTTCAGGTAACCCGGACTTCCTCTGAGAGCATCACTTCAGTTCCTGCATCCAGTGCCTCTGGCTCGCCCAGCAGAGTCATCTATGTAAGACCGCTCACTGTGCTGTAGCTTTAATATGTTCTAAAAAGTTATCTTTGTGTTGTTTGAACAAAGAACTGGTTAAAGACATTCTCTGTCAGAGTTGACACCTATTAAACACAGCAAATAACACAGGAAAGACAAGAGAAAGTTAGATTCTGAATACTCGCGAGGAGAACAGACAGAGATGTGCTTTCAATTACAAATCTCCTACCGCTCTGAAAGCACATTTGCCTGCCCCTCTCTTTTTATTGTCTTTTTATTGATCCCTAATCACAGAGAGTGCTGTAACTCTAAAGGGAGGGGGAAAACACTTCATCACACAGTCACAGCGCCAAGATTATCACTAACTAACAACACAATCTATCTCACACTAGCTTATCTAGTTCCTGACCCAGGATCAAACAGGACAAGTTGTGAATCTTCACGGCGATGGTTTTATAGCTATCTTAACAGCTTAAAGCAGGGCGTTCTGTGAAGAGCTGCTGTCTCTGCTCTTCTTCAGAGAGGCCCTCTGAGAAAGGAAATCAGAGTGATTAACAATACAGAAACATTTCTTAAAAGATATGACTAAAACAAATAGGGGGTTACCCTAACCCTAACCCTAACCCTATTTGTTATAAAAGTATAGTAAATAGTTGATAATACTACAAAATACCTAACATTCTCCTTGTTTTCTGGTTGCTAGGCCAAACTAGGAGAGGAGATGCTGGACTATAAGGACCTGGCAGCACTTCCAAAGACAAAGGCTATCTATAACATCGACAGGCCTGACATGCTTTCCTACTCTCCTTATATCAGCTACCCATCTGAGGAGAGGCACTATGGAGAGGTACGATACTTTCTTTCAGTTCACAGATCATTTTTGTTAAGAGTTACAGAGTGAATATTGAAATCAAAGGCCCTAGTCTCCTACAGCAGGTAGAGTTGATGCAGATAACTTTAGGCCTCTTAATTTTGCAGAACTTTTGCAACATGTTGGTTCATTTGAGGGGTTTGCAATTTTTCACAGAACAACTGCATTTATACTCACATTAAATTAAGCACAGATTGACTACCAAATTTCAAATCACATTTTATTTGTATAGCACCTTTCAGTTCAAGGTATTTCAAAGTGCTTTAGATCATAAAAACACAAAAATACAGTCATAGAACACAGAGTCAACAATATTAGATTTTGTCATCATTACAAATCAGATTATTGATTGTTTCATGACTGTGTTTCAAAAGCAAGTCTACACAGGTAGATTTTTAGTCTAGATTTAAAGGAACTCAGTGTGTTGGCAGTTTTCCAGTTTTCCAGAAGTTTGTTCCAGATTTGTGGTGCATAGAGGCTGAATGCTGCTTCTCAATGTTTGGTTCTGGGGATGCAGAGCAGACCAGAACCAAAAGACCTAAGACTTCTGGAAGGTTGATACAACAGCAGCAGATTTTTAATGTATTGTGATGATAAACCGTTCAGTGATTTATAAATGAACAGTATTTTAAAGTCTATTCTCTGAGCTGTAGGGAGTGATGTGATCTTCCTGGTTTTAGTGAGAACTCGAGCAGCAGTGTGGATCAGCTGCAGCTGGAGAATTGATTTTTTTTTAGGCAGACCTGTGAAAACGCTGTTGCAGTAATTAATGCAACTGAAGATAAACACATGGATGAGTTTAGATCTCGCTGAGACATTAGTCCTATGATCCTGCAGATGTTCTTCAGATGATAGGTCGACTTTGTAACTGTCTTTATGTGACTCTGAAGGTTCAGGTAAGAGTTCATCACTCCACCCAAATTGACTGCTGGTTTTTATGTTGACTGAATAGACAAGAAAAGACGGAACAAGGCAGGACAGGGCAAGGTAAGGCAAGATATTTTAAATGATGCAAACATAAAACTGCAAAAACAAGCATCAAGCATTATATTTTCTCAAATGTTATGAAATATTGGGATGAAGACAAGAATTAAGCAGGTCTTTATGAGTGAATAAAAAGAATGGTTGACTCATCTGTTGTTAAGTAGTAAAAGGCACAGGGAACAAGTTAAATATATGAAGATGCTGGTAATTTTTTTTCCTTAATTCATTAAATGCTAGTGAAATGGAGGTAATCAGTAGTCTGTTGCTAAGCTAATTATGCTAAATGGTTTATAATCTTACACAGTCTACCCACCTCTCTTGGAGAAAACTGGGTTATAAATTAACACTCTTGCCTTTTTCTCTCTCCTTCTCTATTTTGTTTTTGAAAACCTGATTTTATAACTTTTCTTAGCAGCATGGTAACTGCCGGTCTTTCATGGCAGCTGTAGTTTCTACTGACAGCAGCTGCATCACTGTTAAGCGCTCCAAGCAGGAACGAACCATTTCATCCAGATTCGGGGGAGATCAGGGCAAAAACGGATGTGTGTTTTTTGGTCTGGGAGGGGTAACATTAAATTTTTACTGCTACAAACAATCTTTGAAAATACAATATGATTAATTTTGTATTTGACAGGATCCCGTTTTTTTATTTTATTTCTATGAACAAAATCTAAATAATTAAATTGTGGAGGGCCCCCTACCAGTCAGGGCCCCTAGAATTGTCATCACTTTTCACCCCTTTACCGAGCCCCTGGTCACATGTGAGTGGAAGTCAGCAGAGTCAGACTGGGGAAGCTCATTACACTCTACACATAACAATAAGGATCACAACGCAACTTACAACAAATACACATAAACATATGTGAACTAAAACACAGAATCGTTAACATACTACGGTGGCCGACAGGTGCAAATGCGCAGCAAACACGAACAAAACAAATACAACAAAGAAAAGACGCAAACAAATAAGACCACAACCACAAAAAAGAGATGCAAAAAAATATAAAAATAAAAACTGAAATCGGAAATGTTCCAGACCATTAGAGCAGTTGTGTCCGAATTGACAGTCTGCATCCTTTCAAGCTTATTCTTTCATGGGCTTGAGAAACGACCCGGTCTACGGTAGAGGGGTCCTTCGAAGGCAGAGAGCATTGCAGAGAGAAGCTGTAGCCTTCAGCTAGCTGCCTAGCCTCCACCTCGGCGTTATGTTGCTTAGCAACCATGACACAACATGATTTATACAATGTTTGTAGGCGAGAATGTAGATGTATCACATTTCTGCTCTGTTCATCAGCGCATCACCTAATTGCAATATTGCTCCAACATTTTGCATCTCTTCTCTGTTGCATTTGTTTTTCTCGTGTTTGCTGGGTGTTTGTACCTGTCGGCAGGGGCGCGGTATAGGGGGGAAAGTGATGACAATTCTAGGGGCATTGACCAGCAGGGTTTATTTATTTATTGTTCATAGAAATTAAAAAAAAAATGGGGCCCTGTCAATTACAAAATTAATCATATCGTATTTTCAAAGATTGTTTTTGTTGTGTCTTTACTCCAACATAGTATATTTAAAAAAAGGATTCAACTCGAAGGTAAAATGAACGTGACTTCTTTACTGAGCTTCACTTTAGTCTCAATGTTACACATATCAATACACTGGTGGATAGGTAACTCAGTAGCTAGGGGAGTGGTTCTGCTGAAGTAAATCAACCATTTAGCATAATTAGCCTAGCTACAGACTACTGATTACCTCCATTTCACTAGTATTTAATGAATTAAGGAAAAAAAATACCAACATATTCATATAACTTGTCCCTTGTACCTTTTAGCACTTAACAGATGAGTCAATCAGCAGCAGCTCTAACCCATGTCCCTCCGAACCTGCCCTCTCCTAAGTTAAATTAAAGCTGCAGTATGTAACTTTTATATAAATATGTTTTTTTCCCACATATTTGTTAAAACTGTCATTATGTTGTGACAGTTTGATATGAGAGGTAATTGTGAAAAATCTATTTCCTCAGCTTCCTCCCGGTGCTAGAAACAACCAGTCAGTGGCAGGAGAGTTTTAGAGCTGTCAATCACAATCTCGTGTGGCTGCTCATCCTTCTTCCCCTTTGCTCTATGCTATTCTGCAGCTAGCATAGCCTGTTGTAAATGCTTAGCATAGCTACCAGTAATAGATAAACAATTTTCCTGTAACAATAAGTTGTTTCTCCACCATTAGCACATTTAGCAGTGAGTGAATGAGGTTGATTGAGGCCTGGAGCAGAATTTGACTTGGAGACAGGGTTGGAACTGCATACTTTCTGAGGTGTATGTGAACATGTCATCAGCGCCCCACCCCCAAGGTTTAATATGTCCATACAACTCTCCCTTATTCATGCACTTATAAATTACAGTAATTAAATTAAAACCATCGGTTTTTGTTGCCTCCCTAATGTTATTATTCCTTCCTGATATGTGTATAAATTGCAGCTTAGAAAGCAATTAAAGAATGAAACAAAAAATAGGGCAATATTTTATTATTTAATATATAAGTGGGCCAAAGAGCCACTTCTGCCAGCCTCTAGAACTACCTATGGGCTGCAGGTCTGAGGCATTTTGTTAGCATGTTTTCCTTCATTCTTATAGCTTAATAGGAAGTCAGGTTATCCAAACTGGCAACCCACGTTAATAAAATAATAGTGAAATAACATTGACAACAAAACACAGTATTTATAAAAGATAAAAATATTTTTTCCTACATAGAAAGCCCCAACAAACTAATGGTTGAAAAGAAGCTTATAAGTGGAAATTGTTACATTTTCTTATTAGAGAGGCAAAATTTTCAATTTATACTAGTAGAAGAAATAAATTAATCAGTGTTAAAGGGGAAAACGTTGACACTGTGTTTACTTTGATGGTAATATCTCCCCTCCCCTGGTAAAATCTGAATTTATGTTTAATTTCACATAAATTCTGACTGAGCTTTTCTCTCTGTGGTATTTTAACAAAGTTGTGTGTTCTGTGGTTGATGGACAGTTAGTTTTTAACTCTGTGTTTATGTAAATGTTAGGGTAAACTCGGTCAAAATGTGTATTTTTTGAAAAATAAATGTGTTAAAATCAAATCATTTGTCCTGTTGTTCTTTTGTTCTTGCTTTTTTCTTTCATTCATCAGGAGTATTTCATTGATGGAATTTTCCTACATTCTTGGGTTCATTTGCAGCGCAGAACAACGGCAGGTAGATGACTTTCTCTTGTCCGTTTTTGTATCCAGGGTGATGGGGAGAAGTCACCCCGTCAGCGGAGGCCCTCAAGCCCCAGTTCCAACAGCTCTCTGGGGGGGTATGGACGGTACACCCCGTCCCGTTCCCCTCAGAACTACAGCAGACCAGGTAATAACCCCACTGTGCCATGATTCTTTAACCTGTGAAAGAGTAAACTTGATTTGTAAAACAGAGATTCTAAGGGATATGGGCAATATCGCCATGGATGTTCATCGCTGTTGGTGATAGTGTTTTCTCTCAATGCATCTGCTTCAAACAAAGCAATAGAAACAATAGCTAAACATTTTCATTTTAAACTGCCAGTTTTGAATTAAAGTGCCATTAGACATTATCTAAATGTCTAATGGCATTTTGTTGTCGTTTTTTTTTTTTGGAAACTGTAATTATCTAACTTAGAACATATTTGGGAAAACGCTAAGTTCTTTGGACTGAAGAGTTGGACAACTCAATAGGGTTTTGACAAATATTTCCACGTTTCTTATGTAATTGGACATCCAGGACCAGAAGTACACATGGGTGCTAAATACAGCAGCCTGGCCCGTGATTCCAGTTCCCTCCTTTCACCTAAACCCTTCCTGGGTGGTGTAAGGAACCCCTCCACCTTGGCAAGGGATACCTCCTCCCTCCCAGCACACTGCTCTGGCAGGGCTGAAGGGAGTGGGGGTGCTGTAGGCATTGACAAGTACTCACCAACACCTCTAAGTGGCAGTGCAAGCTTGTCTTTACATCTGAACCCTACAACCCTGGCAATGCTCCAGCAGCACAACTACATCCCTTATTTCAGAGGTATCAAAGCATGTTTGAGACGGAGTGACTGGAGGAGTTGCTGGGATTGTTGCTGCTGTCAGCCTTAAGAAAGGAAAACAAACTAGCAAAAGCTGTAATGTGATATACCTAAAATCTGTCAAACCTTAGTAGAAAAGCTATAAATCTCTTGGAAAGATGATGTGGGTTTCAACAAAGCAGCAACATGCCTGCCAACTCTGTTTTTCGTCTTACCACCAAGGCCCTCATGAATGGGAGTGCTGTTAAAGGCTTTCTGAATTAACTGTTAACCCTGGGTTGTGGTTTAACATGGATTCATTGTGTGTTGGAAGCTCTTAATCTGTGGATTCTTTAACTATAGATTGATGACCTACCATTGGAAACAGAATATCTTATTACATGGGACTATATTCACTATTTTTCAAGCCATAAAGATTCATGTTCTTTCTTTTTTTTTAAAACAAAAGCCATGAAACTGATAATGCTATTCACGATATCACACACTCATAAAATCAACATCACAAACCAGCACTGTAACTAGTCACCCTCTGAAACCCCTGCTGAAAGGCTTGTCCAACAACTTTCCTGGGCCTCATCTTCTCCCCATTGCTTGATGTCCCTCACGCCTCAGGGTTCAAACAGGACCCCGTTCCCGGTCCTAAGCCTAGGACATCCCTGCACCTCAGTTTACCACCTCCCAACGGTAAAGACACCATTAGTCTTTCTCTTGTTTGTGTCTCTTCTCCCCCTTGTGGAGTAGTTCGGAGATTTTGTGATGTTGTTGTTTGGTATCGTGGTGTTGCTGAGTTTCATGGGATTCCTCAAAGAATATTCACAGGACCATTGACTTCTTGTATTCTGCTTGCTCTGTTCACTTGTATTTGTGGACGTGGTGTTGTGGTGCATGGTTTAACTCAATGTAGAAGTTCTAATTGTGATGCTTTTTCATTTGACATTTATTTTTATTAAGGTTGGGGATTTCATTTTGTGTCCACCTGTTTAGATTACTGTCCCCATTGTTTGCCAGCCTTTGACATTTTATCAACTATTCATCTGAATAACTGAATAATCCCTATTTATGTGCCATATGGCCTTATCTTCTTAATGTTCAACTCTAGCTGTGTTCATATGAATGTCTTGTTATATATCAGACAACTGGCTCAATTTGAAATTCTTATTTTTTTTTTCTTAATGTTTTGTTAAAGATTTTCCACAAGGACAGATCACTTCACTTTTGACTCAAGCATCTTGTTTCTGTTAGGTTCAGATGGTGTTGTTCCAGAAGTTCTCTTGTTTTATGCAGTTAATCAAACCAAATTGTTGCTGTCATGTACTTTTTTTATACAAATGAACCTTTCCCCTTGTCTTGTCAGACAACCTGTACCTTTTCTACCTTTTTCAAATAACTATCTTGCGACTTCAGCCCAGTAGTTTAAAATGCAATTCTAGAGTTTGAAACAGTTCATGTAAAATTTTTTGAATATAAACATCCCCTTTCCAGCAACCAGCTTCCAAAGATTACTTGCAGTAATTTTTTAAATTTCAATTTCACCTTAATGGGGCAGCATCATTCCAAAACGACTTCTTTGAGCTTTACATCATGATATGTTATTCCCTCATCAAAAATTATTAATTATTTCATTCATGTCTGATAAATCCTTTAATGTACATGGCAATCATTCAGATGTGTAAAATGCCTAGTTGGATCTAGTCCCACCTTGGATCTAGTGCAGTGTCCAAGCTCCTACAGACTAGCCAGTAGCTGCTTCTCAGTGCAATGCTGGTAAAAACACTGTTAAAGGGTTATCAGAGAGGGACTATTGTGATGACTTCCTGAAGGTAGAGTTGTGATGTGTTTTTCAAGAGGCAGAAGCCAAATTTCAAGGTGTTAAATCAGGAAGTGAAATTTCTTTTAAGTTTTATATA
>NW_006800201.1:713224-745195 GCF_000485575.1 Poecilia formosa | reverse complement strand
ACATAAACTTTACAGGGAAGACAGAGTCAGCGGCAGCAGGTAAACGTCACATATAATTCTTTGTTCACAAAGATAAATCATTCTCACCGCTCCCTCAATGCGTACCTCTGAAAGCACGACTACAAGTTATTCCTGCACTTCACACAGAGATGCGCAACCAGAGCTAATGTGGTAGGCTTTAAACTCTTACCTTGATGTGGCGCTCACCAAGGGAAAATAATTCCACACGTGGGGTTCATATAAGTGTCTATACAGGTCAGCCTGTGTCCAGTTTGAGTGAAAGGAGGTGCGCAGCAAGCAGCAGCAGCACATTGTTTGGATCAGAAATAAATTAATTTAGATTTGGTGAAATTATTTTATTGTGGGCTATCTCAGACAGGCCTTCCACGGCTTTCTTTTCTCCGTGCCTGTTGCTGTTGGTGTAAATCCCTTATCGGAGGCCATAAATTCCATGTCCAAACATACAGATGAAATGTTACACAGTGTAAAGCAAAAAATGTAAACTGCTAATTCACTGACTTGTGTTGAGAAATGAGAAATTTTCTGCCTGTTGCTTGTTGTTATCTTGTCTTCCCAGGTCCGTTAATGTCATGTGTAAAAGTGAAACCCCAAAGACAACAGTCACTGTTCAACTTCACAATCAACCAGAATTTATTCAAACAATCAAATACTTAAAAATCACACCAACAGCTCAACATGGTCATCAGATACCAAAGCCACAAAGGAAGCAAAATGCAAAATACGAAGATGAAGAGACCACCGCATGTGGAAGGAAAAAAGACAGTTCCACTCCAGTGATCTGACTGGCTGTTTTAGCTCAGTTACTTCTTTACACTCTGATAAGGTTCGACGTACTGTTTTAGAGGTGGTCTCTGCCTGCATACAAACAGCACTACGTCATTACGTGCTGTTTGTACACCAGACACCATGCAGGTGTTACCAAGGTCAGGGATGAATCTATCCGCTGTCTAAGCCATTCTCTCTGTGCACTTTCCCAGGATACGAACAATAGATTTGTTCATTTTATACGGAAACATTTTATTCAAGAAAGCGGGACCGAAGTTTATCAGCTATCTGTGTTTCTCATTTCAAACTGATTCCTGAACCACACAGAGCTCTCCTGACCTCTCTTCTGACCCAGTGCATCAAACAGCAGATTTTGATTATAAAAATTAGTACACATTTCATATAATATCTTCAAATTTTTATAAAACAGACATGAGCAGTTTCAATACCAAAACATCTATTATACTCAATATTTTCTGATTAGTTTTTTACCCATTGGGTTATAATGAACTTGTTAAAATTTTCAGGCCAAGTCCATGGTTTCGAAAAAGTTACATACTGCTGCTTTAAGAGTGCATTCACACCAGCCCTGTTTAGTCTGCTTTCATCAAATTCCAGTTTATTTGCCTAGAAAGTCCAGTTCATTTGTGGAGGTATAAATGTGTAATCAAACTCTGATGCAGACCAAAAAAGTGAACTCTGGTCCATAGGTCTCGTTTGGGTTGGTGCAGTTCGAATTCATATGTGAACACCAAGCGGTTCTTAAAAACATGCCACATGATTCTATTAACCAGTGTCATTGCTTTTAAATTGCTTTGTATTGTTTTATACTTGTGCATATCAATTAGTTTTATTTTTGTGTAACCAGGTTGTTGTGTATTGCAGACTTCTACCCAGATCCCTCTTGAAAATGAGATCTAAATCTCAACAGGATTTGCCTGGTTAAATAAAGGAAATAAAAATGTTTTAAAAAGCAGATGGAAGACTGCTCCAAAAGCAGAAAGCAGGTCATTCTGGGTAATTACAGCCAAGGTAAAAGTGCATGCGTAGCGCTACCAGAGACAAAAGAAAAATCCTAAAAATGCTAATATCTGATGCCACTTCATTTACATTTCATGAAGAAGTTTCTTTCATTGATGCTTGGTACAGCGCCACCACAGGTGAGGGGGGTAACAGGTTGCTTAAAGGGTTTGGTTTGTTTGACACAGTGCAGTGCAGGGGCGCTACATAGAGGCGAAAAGTTAGGACAATTCCAACGGCCCTTGACCAACAGGCACCCACATCCCCCGCAGTATATTATTTATTTATTTATTTTTTCTGTTCATGGAAATAAAAAAAAATTGGAGCCCTGTCAATTGCAAAATTAATCATATTCTTTTATTAAAAATTGTTTTTAGCAGTAAAAATTAAATGTTACCCCTCCCAGACCTGAAAGCACACATCCATATTCGCACTGAACACCCCCTGTATCTGCAGGAAATGGTTTGTTCCTGCTTGGTGCGCTTGACAGTGATGGTGTTCAGCAGCAGTGAGCAGAAGACCAGAACTACTGTGACATTTACTATGCTGCTAAGAACAATTATAATGACAGGTTTTCAAAAAATATATATAGAGAAAAAGACAAGAGTGTCAATTTGTAACCCAGTTTTTCTCCAGAGGCGCAAGTAGACTGTAAGATTGTCAACCATTTAGCACAGTTAGCTTAGCTGTAGACTACAGCCACAGCCCACATTGGCCCTACATGGGCCCTAAATGGACAAACCCATGTGGGCCACCACCATATAGGGCCCATGTAGGGCCCATGTGGGCTGTGGCCCTACATGGGCTAACCCATGTGGGGCCATCGAGGAACCCGCGGACAAACCCATATGGGACCCATATGGTCTGCCCTCCCTTTCCCCACATGGGGCCCACCTAGGGATGCTGGCAGGGCCTCCCAAGTGAAATTAAAGCTGCATTATGTAACTTTTATGAAAATATATATTTTTTACATATTTGTTAAAACTGTCATTATGTTGTGAAAGTATGGCATAAGAGATAATCTGTGAAAAAATTATTTCCTCTGCCTTCTCCCAGTGCTATCTAGAAACAACCAATCAGAAGCAGGAGGCTGGTTTTAGTGCAGTTAATCACAATCTCATGTAGCTGCTCATCCTTTCTCCCCCTTGCTGTGTGCTATGCTGCAGCTAGCACAGCCTGTTGTGAATGCTCTGTCTAGCTAGCATAGCTACCAATGAGGGCAGATAAACAGTTTTCCTGTAAGGACAAGTAGTTTCTCTGCCATTAGCACAGCAGTGAGTGAGGTTGATTAACAGCGCTACGACCCTCCTCCTAGTTCTGATTGGTTGTTTTTGGCTGGAACGTTGCATTACTTTAGCTAGCGATAGTAGTTCAGGGAGGACTTGTAGGAGGTTGATTTTTTAACAGATTATCTGTCTCATAGCAAACTGTCACGACATGGTGACAGCTTTAACAAATATAGAGAGAACATATTTTTTGTTAAAGTTGTATACTGCAGCTTGAATGAAATGCAGCTACCATTTTTTGAGAAGTCTGAATTGCTTTACTTATGTTTTGCATGTTGCCTATGACTGTTGCTCGTGGGGAGAGACATTTCAGCTAAATCTAATTTTAAATTTTTTTTAAAAAAACCCTAGTCAAAGCACCCCCCCAGCCTCCGCCACCCTGCCTGCTCATGAGACTAAGACAACGCACATTAGTGGGTGTCCCTTATTTTGATTTCTGAAAGGTGGCAACCCTAGTTGCATGTAAAGTTGTGCTAGTTGTGCTAGTATCCAAAGAAAACAAGGCTGTTGCAAGCCTTTAAAATGTGACGCCTTTTATTGGTCAAATAGACTCAAGAAATTGTAACAGCGGGGGTGAGGGGGCAATTTTTTTGTCATGGGACCCAAGACTCCTGGCGGCGCCCTAGGTGCAGGGTGAAAATGAACTGTACCAGATGAAATGTTACAGTCTTGCAATTTTGTTCCCTATTTGAATCGAGTCCATTGGACTGTATGAAAAATCCCTTGAGTAACTGACAAAAAATACCTTTTCTTCTGTTGTGATCTTTTTCTGATAAGATTGTAGAATCTACATGTGTAACTGTCAGCAAAATGTAGAAAATGGTGCCTAGTGGCAGCAGGTATAGTAGAAAGTGAAGAGTTTCAAATTTGAGCCATGTGGTATTCCCTATGATAGTTCAGAAGATAAAATAAAAAGTGCAGATATACAGGGTGGACTGTGATGTAATTTGATATCTATTGCTGGCTGTAGGGTCATGTAACACTTGTAGGATTACTGAACTATGCTTTTTAATGCTAACCCAATTCCTTCTTCATTCTTCAGTAGGAGATGTAACACAGTGCCTATGTGTTCCCACTGGTCATTTGGTGATAAATATCTTCACCACTAAGTATTTTCTTTGTGTAGAGGATCTGTTCCACGTTTAGGCTGACACTAGCAGCTTTCTGAACTTCATGTGTGGAATTCTCAGCATGTGTGTAATGGTGTAAATCAGATCACTTACACATGACACTCTGTTAGTGATCTCATCTACTTGCATCCAGAGTACTGCCAATGAGTTGTTTCCCTATGTGGAGGAGACTGCGTACAGTCAGCTGACACTCTCTCATACTCAGTCACATGCTCCAACTTCCTCTGTGTTTCTCTGGATGTAGAGCATAGTTACCGGCCACTTTATTAGGTACACCTGTCCAAGTGCTCATTAATGCAAATGTTGAATCAGCCAATCACATGACAGCAACTCAATGCATTTAGGCAAGTAGACATGGCCAAGACAATCTGCTGCAGTTGAAATCAAGTATCAGAATGGAGAAGAAAGGTGATTTAAGTGACTTTGAACATGGCATGGTTGTTGGTGCCAGACAGGCTGGTCTGAGTGTTTCAGAAACTGCTGATCTACTGGACTTTTCACGCACAACCATCTCTAGGGTTTGCAGAGAATGGTCCAAAACAGAGAAAATATCCAGTAAGTTGCAGTTCTGTGGGCGCAAATGCCTTGTTGATGCCAGAGGTCAGAGGAGAATGGCCAGACTGATCTTGAGCTGATAAAATGGCAACAGTAGCTCAAGTAACCACTCGTTACAACCGAAGTATGCAGAAGAGCATCTGTGAACGCACAGTACATCGAACCTTGAGGTGGATGGGCTACAGCAGCAGAAGACCACACCTGGCCACTCCTATCAGCTAACAGGACACTGAGGCTACAATTTGTACAGGCTCACCAAAACTGGACAATAGAAGATTGGAAAAACATTGCCTGGTCTGATGAGTCTCAATTTCTGCTGCAACATTCAGATAATAGGGTCAGAATTTGGTGTTAACATCATGAAAGCATGGATCCATCCTGCCTTGTATCAACAGTTCAGGCTGGTGGTGGTGGTGCAGTTAGGTGGGGGACATTTTCCTGTACATAATAGGTTGGGTTATCAAATCACTAGTACAAGTGTTTGTAGCTAGACTTTCTCATTTGGTTTTTTGCAAATATGCTTTCCATAAAGCTATATTTGTTTCCCCTCCTCCACAACCTTTGTAACCTCATTTCCCTTCTCCCTTTATCTCTAACATCCATAATCCATTGGAGGTAGTGAAAGCGGTCGGAGTACTCCCAGCTTATCCACCTACTCTGATGGCAAATCTCCCTCATCTACTTCGACATATGTGGCTGCTCCCCGGCATTTCCACATACCAGGTAGGCCACAGCTGCGCTGTTCATTTTTGGCCACTGTTTTACATTTTCTAATGACGAAGAGGTGAAGTATAAGGTGAGTTCTGGATTCGTTACTAAACAATTTGATGAAAACTAATTTCATATTTAGTAATTAGATCAGTAATGGTTTAATATTGAAAATTTGTTATATTTACATGCTAGTACCCAAGAGCAAAACAGCGTTGCGATTCATATCTGTGTTGAAGGTGATAGTATCTCTAACCTTGATGGTGGATTAACTGACAAGAGTCCCAATGCAGATGAGTTGATTAATGAAGATTAGCTAACCCAAAACATTGGTTTTAAATAAATCTGCTGCTGTCATATTAAAAAATACTTGTGATTTTGGCACAGGTGTGAGAAAATGAACTAGATTTTGTGATACATGAAGTCCTGTCCTGTCTTTGAAGTGAGTGTCGATTTCATTCCCCTTTTCAATAGAGCATTTATATTTGGTGTAATAATGTGAAATTCAATGTTATGCTACAAAGTAGAACAAGCTGTCAGTTTCACTTTCAATTTCAAGCATTTGGCATCCTGGAGTGAGAGGACGTATACTATTACAGACTTCATAGTGTAGTGTGAATTATGTACTGTAGCAATGGTGCAGTTTACGTTGTGTACGCAAGTTGCAGCATTTGACTTGTATTCAAACCTTGTGGTAGGCTTGCTTATCTGGTGACCACTCCACCATAACGGACATCCAAACAACCAATGCGCTCCTTTAAATCTGTCAAGAAATAGACATGTAGTAGCAGCTTGCTTTGACTTAATTGATTTCACTTTAAAAATTGTCATAGGGTGCTGTACTGTTGACTGCACAAATAGACAAGGTTGTAAACCAATTTTGTCATTTTATTGTACAACTTTAAATAAGCTTGACCCAGACAAGTTGAAGCCATTAATAAATTGGCAAAAACAAGTTGGGAAAACAGTTTCAGTTGGTTTGTTCAATACTCCAGTCACTCACTTCCGACATCCATCATAGCATCTTGAATGATTAAGTGACATAGTTGCAAATGGTCAATACTGTAAAATGTGTAGTAGCCCAATGCTAGAGGGTTATTTGGCATTGTGTCTTCCTACCCTACTGAAGTGGAACACATGTACAATACTGCTACACAGGTATTAGTTCTTGAATTAATTCTTTTTAAAAAAATGTTTAATTGGCTCTAGTTGCCTTTATTTGATAGTGAATCAACAGAAAAGTGGGTAATGAGAGAGCAGGAAGAGATGCAGCAAAGGTCATCAGGCCGGGACTCAAACCTGTGACGGCTGCGTTGAGGACCAAGTCCTCTATATGTGGGTTGTGCTTTACCCCTGTGCCACCACAGCACCACATTCTTGATTTACTTCTTAAAAGATTCTCATTTGGATTGTAAATTATACATTTCTACTTCTGATTCCAATACCGTTTGCTAACTTACACATTTGAAACAAACCAGACAAAAAAATGACACCCATGTTGTTTTATTGTAACCTATCTTAATTTTGTGGCATTAATGTGCAACAGTGTCAGCATGGGTCATGTGGTTCTGTGGGTGACCTGTGGATTCGTTGGCATTGTTCATGAATTTCTACAGCGCTAACAACATAAGAGTGTTTTGCTGTAACTGGCGCATTCCTACTGGCCCAATTTACTGGGAGAGCCAGGTATAGGGAATATCCACAGAGCCAGAACATATGAATGAAGCAGCATTCAGCTTCCATGCACCACAAATTTAAAACAAATTTCTAGAAAATTGTAAAACAGCTGAAATACTGGGTGCCTTTAAATCTCAACTTAAAACCCACTTGTTTAGAGTTGCTTATGGAACATAAACAACAATTGGGATTTGAATCCCAACCCGGGTTCAAGCGCTAGGAAGAAAAAGGGTGCAGGTTTAGAGTCTCCCCCTTTTTTATATGAGGTACCCATAAGGGCAGAACTTCGACTCGGCAGGAAATTTAATGTGTTTGATTGTTGATTCAATGTTGGATGACTCTGTGTTTTTGTGTTTAATGATGTAAAGCACTTTGAAATGCCTTGCTGCTGAAATGTGCTATACAAATAAAATTTGATTGATATCAATTCGGGGCAAAGTGCCAAGAACATCCAGCACCTGGTAATAAGGGAACAGATAGTTCCTGGAAAAGCTTGAGAATAATTAAGAGAAGCATTATTAGCATACAGAATGCAGGGAACAAGCACAGATTTACAATATGAACGGGGTATTTTGCCTAAAAATGTAGGAGTGTGACCCATCAGTCTAACCTTTGAGTTAGAATAACAGTCAAATTTTACCTTAGGTGAAATGTGAACAGGGCCAATTAAGGATTCCTCAAAGGATGTGTTGGTGACGTGAAGGAACTTTGTGAAGCCTCTGGAACTCTTAAGAGCTGGAAGCGGAGGAGCACCTCCTGTGTGTGTGTGTGTGTGGGTGCGTGTGTGTGTGTGTGTGTGTGCGCGTGTGTGTGTCCACAGTGGGAACCAGGATTCCTTCCTGAACAGAAACATCAATGTTCTCACGATGCAAACCACTTCAGCTCCACACACATCCTGTCTGTGNGTGTGTGTGTGTCGATAGGGTGCAGACCCTGAAAGGGAGAAGTCAAAATGTCTGGGAACAAGTCAGAGATGTTTGGATAAGGTTGTGGAATCACCATTGGTGAGTGGCCAGCTAAAGGCATGTGTAAGCAAACATAGCAATTTGACCTGTCCTGAGCCATATACTTAGCATAGTGGTACCACAAATACAAGGTGTAAGGAGTGGAGTGTTTAAGTTCCAAGTCAATGGTAGACAGCTATTTAATATCCTGCAGTTCATGTAAAGAAGAATTCTCCACCTTATCAGAGAAAAATGATCCCCACCACATGAGTGACAAAACAACACAACACTAAAAATAGCCAATACAAATGTCTGTAATGGGAACAAGATGAAGGCATGATCGTTGTTATGATGAAATCCCATTTTCTCTTTTTTTTTCTTTTTTCTCTGGAACTATTTTAATATTTAATTTAATCTTCACTCTCCAATTCGACCACTCGCCAGTGGATCAGCAATAGTTCTTTGGTTGGGGAGCCTTTTGATGTATGAGAATGAGTGTTTGTGGTTGTTTTTGTCTCTTTTATATTGCTTTGTTTCTTCTCTTTTCCTTTCCTGAATGTCAGCCTATAGGGTGTTGGAGGTTACTAGCACTTAACACCAATTTTAATAATGGTATGTCAGTGATTCAGGAAATCAATGTGACTGTCTGGGGTGTCAGAGGTTACTAGCACTTAACACCAGCAGCAGTAAGGTAATTTATCCTCATTCAGAAAGTTCTGCGTTGTCCTCCTTGGTCTGTTGTCCTGTTGACTGCTGGACAGATTTCTCCTCACCAGGATGGGTGTCTTCTTGAGGCTCCAGTAATCTTTTACAGTGACTGGCGTGAAAAGCTCTGCCAAGCAGAGACCACACATGAGTGTTATTCCAAGGATAAGGGATCCAAAGCAAGGGGCGAGACAGTCTGGTTTTCATGCAGCTGTAGGAAACAACTCCGAACCTTGTACATGTAACCCAAATAACTTTATCTGGTGGGAATATACAAGAATTTAGAATAAACATAGAGCAATATAACTAGCAGGAATTACCTTAAAATCATTTTCTACTACAGCGAATAAATCAGCCATAAGGGAGATCATTGTCTTATTTTGCTCCAGAGACACTTCATCCAGTGTTGCAGTTAATACATCACTCTCAACATGAATATGGATTTTTCTAAAAACTGATGGTACCATGTATTCCATGTACCATGTATTATTTTAAATTGTTTAACATTTAAATGTAAGATTTTAAGGAGCTGACAAGTTTACTTTGTAAAAGTTCAAAAAACAATATTCATAGTTAGATTGTTTTGTTACCATAGCAACAATCTGATGCTATGAGTTTAATCTTTGAGATCTGTTTGTTCACAAATACAAATTAATAAACTGCAATTATAATTTATTGCTTTATAGGGTGGCCAATTAAACTATCCCCCCTCTCTCAGATTAAATCTAACACAGAAGCTGTTAGAGGTGCTGATGGTTTTAGCAGAAAGAAAGGCCCCTAAGACAAATTCTGCACCAGGCCTCATAGCCTTGGAGCGGCCCTGTATGAGTTAAATCCTCTGCACTGTGTGCAGAGATGGGCAACAAATGGGAGATTTAATTCAATGCTGCTAATGTGGCTTTAGTAGCTGGTCCATTTCGTGTTTATGGGACGAGTTTCTCAAATTTCCGCGCAGCCTCACACATTAACTCTGTCTATGTGGACAAAGCATTTGATATGGTTTGATGCATCGTGTAACTGAAACATAGTACTAAAAATAATAAGAAAATAATATAAAACCAGCGTGATGCATGACTGCGAGGTAAGCGCGAAATCTCCTCACCGACCTGAACCTGGTGAGCTTAGCGCTGGTTTGTTAACCATTAATGCTCCGACCAACCGGGAACACATACACTTTATCGGTGCACACAGAGGGCACTGAGTAGCGTGTTAAGCTGTAAAGTCCGCATATAATTCTTTGTTCACAAAGATAAAGCATTCTCACTGCTCCTTAACACGCATCTCTGACAGCGTGACTACAAGTTATCCCTGCAATTCACGTAGAGCTGCACAACCACAGCTAACGCAGTGGGGCTTAACCTCCTACCTTGATCAAAACCTCTGAAAAGAATCATAATTCCTCACAGGGGGTTGATGTAAATATCCATACAGGTCAGCCTGAGTCCAGTCTGAGTGAAAGGAGGTGCACGTGATCCACGCTGAGTTAAACTTAAGACATGCAGCTGCTGCAGCGCGCCAGGCAACGCGCAGAGGCACCAGCGGTGTGATTGGTGCATAAACTATAAACTCTAGAACAGTGGTTCTTAACCTCTGGGGTTCGATCGAACCCCAGAGGTTCAATGAGTCGGTCTCAGGGGTTCGGCGGAGCTTCTGCCGCAGAGGCAAAGACACACTTGTGCAAAGTTGTGATGACGCCCCGCTTTGCCATCACTTGCTGTAGAGGATCAGGTTACATTCCTTAGCCAATCAGAGCTGCGGAGGAGCACTGATTGAAGGAGCTCCACTCTCAGCATGGATTTGAACTTGTGTCTTTAATTACTTCAGCAAAACTCACAGTTTTTACCAAATGGGGTATATGCCACGGACTTCCGTTTTAGCACTTCCGCATTTTTTTTCCACATAGCCTGCTTCCGGTGCACAGGTCACTCTGTGTTAGAGATGGAGTTTTTCACTTGGTCCTTGCTGGATTTGCCCACAGTAACCGTTAACCATTTTAAAAACAAAAAGCAGCAGGAGGATGTAACTTCATAACCTCATTTTCTAAGCAGAATCTCAGAGGGAAAAAAAAAAGAGAAATTACTTTGTCTAACGCAAGAACAGATTATAGCAGCTAAGTGGAAAAAATCACTCTAACGTGGATAATAATGATGAAACAGCAAAGGTAGATAATCATATATTCGGGATTCGGGAAAGACGTGATTTGCACCATTTGTTCTGTGGGTTTTTATGTGGGTCGGTGCCACTTAAACGGCTGTAAAGCGAAGGTTTTGGACCTTAATCTGACTGACTTCTTGTGTGGTTTGGAGCATTGCTGCTCTCTGCTGTTTTTAAATTACCGTGCTCGGTATCGCTCTGACTGCATGTTAAATGTATTTTATATAATTGTCACATAAACAAAAACTAAGGAGTTGCCTAACAATTTCATACTCCGTATAACACAAACGCACATCAACACACACATATTGACTTACCTTGTTCCGAATCGCTGCCTCTGTTCTCAGCCTGTTCCCGTTGCAGTGGATTTCCTCCGGCATTATTTTCCTCCAACAAATTATTCCACTAAACGAACCACATACAACTCCCTTTATATCCCCCATCTTCCCATTTCTGACGCTGGATCTTCAATATCCTCAAGCTTTGAAATAGCAGGCAGCTACAAACCGCATGTTAGCTGTAGTGGCTAAGTTTTGGCTACAGTCCGCTGTCGCCTTGACATCAGCTGGAAAATGAAAAAACTAAGCACTGGATGGTACCTATTGTTCTTGGCTTCTGCCAAGAACAATAGGAGCAAGCAGGACCCGGAACCAACCTATGTGGAATAAATTCAAACGGAAATACGTCACCACCTCTCGGGGCGTATACCCTATTCTGTAGCTTTCGGTGTACTTCTAAATCTGCTCCTTAGTCGCATCTTTTTGGGGTTGGTACTGCCTCTAGTGGCGTGGGGGTGGTAACACAACTAATATAGTTACATTACTAAATCAGAATACCGCAAAGTTTTTATTATTTATTATATATTTTTCATTCTCTTAAGAATGTAGAGCTAATTAAATGATCTAAACAAGACCTTAAAGTGGTTCCAGTTTCTCTCGATGCCCAACCTGTTGAAACTGTGGCAAATTTGGATCGTTCCTGGACAGTCAGCTCAACTTTGCTGAAAACACTGATTATATTTTGAAGAACTGTTCTCAGAGACTCTACCTTTTAAGAAGACTTAGTGATCATGGGGTGACCCAACTAGACTCTAGTTGGGGAACCGCTGTGTGCCCCAACTAGGGGGCACACAGTAGTGATATTTTATTTATCACTACAGAAGGGTTCAGTGAATGCGCATATGAAAATGGTGGGTTCGGTACCTCAAAAAAGGTTAAGAACCACTGAGCTAGAAAATATATTTATCATTTATAAACTTATCCTTTAGGAATAAATCTGCTCCTCCAGTGAAACAGAGATTCTCGCAATCTGGCTTTTTTTTTTTTTTTTTTTAAAAAGCAATGTATTTATTTATTTATTTTTTAATTATTATTTTCCTGAAAACATAAACATGAAAGGCTTAACCTGGCAGTGGGGCTAGTAAAGCATGGCGGCCGCCAGGCCTATAACACACTGGGGGAAACCCTGCATATTTATATTCATTCATAATACAGACCAATGAATATTTATATCTTTATTTTGTTGCATGTAAACTATTAAAAACCCAATGCTCTAGTTGTGCTACAGCTGAAATTACAAAATGTGCTGTGCTGAAGCAAGCTATACCGTCCCCAGTATGTTCATTATTCAATATAATGCTAACTCATGCTTCTTTTTCTCCATTCTCTTTTCCCTTCTTTCTTTCTCCCACCCATGTTGGCTTCCTCCATTTTCTCTGCTCTGTATCCATCTTCAGAGGCTACGGTCAAAGATAATATCTATAGAAAACCCCCCATCTACAAACAGCATGGTACAGTCAACTTCGCCTTTAACACTTAATTCTCTGGTCTGGTCTCTGCACGATGTGTTGCATGTTGGTCATCTTGTTTCCCCCCCCCCAGTTCTGTTCCTCTGGTTTCTTCGGCTTGCAATTTTGGTAGTTTATGGATCTCCCTGCTCTGTATTCCATGCATTGTATTCGAAGAAATAGGAAAACGTAAACCGGTGATTAAAAAAAAGTTAAACCAAAGAATACTGACAATACCTACTGCATTTGCTTCTAACAATTTAGTCAATATGAAGTCAAGCCAATCTCCACTAGTCACAGTTGACAATTAGCTGTGTACATCTCCATGTGTGAAATTATCTCACACACAGAATAAAATATGGCAAGCCTTTATTGTAATTTTGATGGTTACAGCTTTGAGATAATGAAAATCCATAAATCATTATCTTGGAATGAAACATGAAACAGAACAACATTTAAGTGTTTTGCAGAAAACCTGAGACTGGGGTGAATGTTTAACAACTCTGAACATACAACTGGATCCACAGTGGGATGGTTCAGATCAAAGTGCATGTTTTAGAATGGTCTAGTCAAGGTCCAGAGTTAAATCTGACTGAAAAACTATTACAAGATTTATGAACTGGTGTTCATAGGTGTTCTTCATCCTCATCTAATCCGACTCAGTTTAAGCTGTTTATTGAAAAATATTGCTTAAAATATCTTACATGAAATCCTAACATAATACTGTGGAGTTTGTAGGTAGAATGACACAAAATGTGAGTAAACATTCAAGATGTATGGATATTTTTTGCACAATAGTTAATTCAGTGCCCCATTTGATTGATGTCTTGTATTAAGGTTTCAAAGTGTGTGTTTATAGTATTCAGATTAAAATGTTTGCATTCTGCCTCAATGAAAGGCTAATGATTTTTGGAAGCATCTGCTTCAACTAAAGTTATTTTATAAATTGCTAAAAAGCAATTTCAACAATTATATATGCCTTCTCAGTAGGAACATATGAAAGGATATATTTAAGATTCAGGAAGTAAATATTATCTTCATTAACATCAGTATGTAGAGATACAGTGGTGAAGAAAAGCTTTGGACTGCAGCTGATTTAGCAGGAGGCTCCGTTTTTCACCTCAGTCATGCATGCTAGCATTCGTCTCAGCAGCTCATCTGTTGGGTTCGTGGTGATGCAGTGTGTGTACACTCAGAATAACTTTGGATGTTGACATTGGTGTTGTGTTGTCTCACTCATGTTCACCGTGTCTTCAGGGTTGTTTTTGTCCCATAAACATACATATGTAATTTTCATTAGACTTGTGAAGTTTTCGTAAATGTATAGCCATATTCCATAATCTTCCTAAGACTGTTAACCTGTTTGCTTTTTTATTTAGCAAATTAGTAAATGGGCTGAATTTGTTTTTTATTTTCCATAGCTTTCGTGCTTTCTAGAAAACTTCCCTGTTCTTTAGAAACAGGGAAGTTTGTAAGAAAGTTTGTAAGATGGTGCACTTTCCTCTATTTTTTGCTGAAGAATAATTGGTGGACCAATAGAGAGAGTTTATCATATAAAAACAGCTTGGGTGACATCATGCCATTAGATATTGTAAGGAATGATTCTCTGGCATATGGGCCAGTGGTCATGTAATAAAAGACAGATCAAAGACAACTAACTATCTATTGCATACATGTAATGTGGTTGAAGCATTATTCATCATCATAATAGGAATACAATCAAAGTTCCCAAGTAACTAGGTTTGCTGTTGCCCTTCTTTGATGTATGCCTACCTAAACACCAATAGTTTTCTTTGCGGTTCTTCAAATCCAGTGTTAGTCTATAATAGGAGTGGATCACATTGTTTATGACCCTCACTTTTTTAGACTGTACATGTAGCAAAGCTAAATCTGCAGCTGTAGATGTTATGCTCCAGGTTTGACTTGGACTCACCCTGGAGGACAGGTTAACTCAGAGTAAGGTGATCCAGCACACTGATTGTGACATGCTGTAACATTTGACTGTTTTACAGCTTCTAGAACATCCTGGCAGGAGGGTGATGATAACAAGGTGGGTCTGTGTGGACACTTATTTTGAATGTGCAAATCTGTTCTCAAGCTCAATAAACTAATTATCTAACTATCTTGCCATCCTCCATCACTCATTCTGTCCTCTTTCTGTTTTCTCCATCCTTTGTTTTCCTTCTATAGAGAACAAGTTGGATAATCTTGAAAAGTGAGACTGACGGTGAGATAGCTCCTGAAAACCTGAACCCCTGTAAATCCACATGCAGTCTCCCCATGGACACATCTCAGCCAAGTGAGAAACTATTTACAACTCCAGCTTGATGCTGAATCATTCAAAAGTGCAAAAAAAAAAAATGAAATAAATAAAATAAAATAAAAAATTTGACACCTCTGTAGATTTCCCCTACAATAAATCTGCATCATTACCCGGCTATGGAAGGAATGGCATCTATAAGGTGAGCAACCAGTTTTTGATTAAACAGCTTATTATAAATACCCAAGTGATGGATAAAATCAGTTTAAACTGTGGCACAACAGGTTTTGTTTTTGTTGCTGATATGAAATCCCTGAAAGATTTAAATAATCTAATATTCATGTGCTACACTGACTCATAAATAGAATAATAAACAGGCTGAGTAGAAATCATTGTTTCCAGAATGGTTCAAACTTGCATGTGTTGGCAGAAATGCAAATATATAAAAAATATATTGGCTACGTATTATCCTGTAGTGTGGATTTTACCTTTACCCAGTTTCTCTCTGAAGAAAAACAAAAATAACCTAATTTTTAACTTGGAGCTCTATGAAGGGATTCTTGTGGCTTCAGTCTTCATTTATACTACTGGGAGTGGCATAACTACAAGATTTGTAGTTATTCCCTTGTATTTATAGCACATTGCCAGAGTGAGAAGGCTCTATCTAGCCTACACTTACATCACAGCCACAAACTTCAATGTATTTTATTGGTACTCAAGTGACAGATCAAGGTTTATTGTGAGGTGGCTCCAACTTGGCTCTCAGTCCGTGGAAAAGGAAACAGATTATTTTATGGAATCAGTTAAGAACCATTTGTGGTTAAGAACTGGAAGCTCTATGGTGGAAAAGACCTAAGTTAATGATGGGAGTTTGTGTTTAATGTGTATATTCCTACAGGCTGCTGATATGGTGGAGGATGACGTGGACCCTGATTCCCACAGCTGGGGAGGCATGAGAGGTGAGACTAAATATCAACTTGAGAATATTAGTTTCAGTTCCTCTTATGGAGCATAAATCTGCTTCACTTACTTTAATGCAAACTGTTTAGATTTATGCCTGCAGGTCGGCCTTACAGAGCACCACAGACACAGTTTCATCCCTAAGGCTGTTTTTCTGATGGACACAATGAACAACAATAACCAGAGTAGTCAGCTACTCCACTGTGAAACAACCTTATTTGCACTGTTACAACTGGTCTTTGGGAAAAAAAATATCAGGTGGTCATACACACACATCAATGGTGGGTACTGCTAACTAAAAATGTAGTTGCACTAATCATTAGGCACTCATCATAAACATTAGTTATGCTAAAGCTAAAGCGCTACTCGAACATGGTACCTATTTAGTGGAAGCTAGAGCTAATATTAAAGCGCTAAATTCAACCATGTTGATATCCCTCAGAGTGGATCACATTGTATATGACCCTCAACAGGGTCAAATGTGTTATTCCACACCTACTTCTACAGTTTGTGATTCAGGAAGTGACTGTTTGGATCAGGCATTTTATTCATGACTTTAGCTTTATAGCTATTGAGTATCACTAACACTAATTCTTTTGCAGATTTTGCCTAGTTGACCACAGTAGAGCTTTGGTCTGAAAGCACATAGGATACACTGTTTACTGTTTAGCGATGCATTCTGGGTAAAGAATATATGTCACTTTCTGCACTGCATCACAGGTGGAGAATGTGAGGAGAGGCAATGGAACTGCTGCATAAGCGGTCTTCACCCACTTTGCAGTCAATAACCACAACTTCAACACATGATGTTGAACTTTGGGCACCATTCTGGAAAGAAAATTACATAATTGCAAACCTACCACTGATTTACAGTGGATTCTACATATCTTTCTGAGTGGCTGCTCAAATTCTTAGTCATCTTTATTTTGGTATACCTCAAGGTTTTGGAGCCCTTGTTATTCCTAGTTAACGTAAATATGCAACATACTTGCTGGCACAATAGAGCAGCTACTCAGTCAAAAGGACAACTGATAAACCTGCAACCAGTTAAACAACATTTAACAGTAAAGTTCTCTAGACCCCAAATTATACGAGTCAAATAAATCTCATAAAACTTATATCAAATAATGTCTAGTAAAAGAGGGAAACATTCATTCAAAGTCAAATGGAGGTTCCATCAAAATAATTATAAGTTACAAAATCCAAACTTCCTGAGAGCACGGCTAGCTGATTAATGCTGGTTCTGATTGGCTGGTTCTGACATAGTTGAGTAATTCTGCTGAACACAGGGAGGAGGCAGAGGAGATTGATTATGAGGCCCGAGCAGCTAAGCGCTGCGAAGGCCTATTGAAATTGTGCTGTAAATTATTATTATGCTTCCGTAAAATAAATTGGCTTTTTGGAAGCTTTATCATATTCAGAAACTCACCAAACTTGGCGGACGCATCGAGACTGTGAACAGTTTACGTATTTTAAGGTCAACGCAAACATCGCAAAAGAAACAGCTCAAAGGCGCCACCTAGCAACTTTCAAAAGACCCTTTCCTATTACCTTACTTTATCGCAGAGACATGGAATTTGGTACACTTGTAGAGATCCCCAAGACGCTCAGAATTTACAATTAATGTCATAGTGCAAGCATGACAGGAAGTTGGCCATTTTGGATTGAAGTTCCGATTTTGACCCCATTTTGGCCGTTTACAGCCTTTGCATTTGATTGAACTCCTCCTAGGGATTTCGGTCAATCAGCTTCAAACTCGGTGAGATCGTTCATAAGGCTTGGCCGATTAAAAGTTATCAAAGGTTTGCATTTTCTTGCCTGCTAAAGGGGGGTTTCCTGGGGTCAAAGTTCACCTATTCACCATGAAACACCAAACTGTTATAACTCCTACACAAAAACTCACAGAGGCACCAAACTTTCAGTGATTGACCATCATCGGGTGCCCTACAATACCCAACGGTCAAATGATGACAACAGGAAGTGTCATGTTTTACTCTGAACAGTCCCTTTCTGACCCCTTTGAGCTAATCAAGATGAAACTGTGTCCACAGACAGAAAACATGTTGGTGTAATGTGGATTTACAACCCTGTTTGTTTTCGATGGAGCAGGTGGGCGTGGCAGCGTGGCGAAGTGACCTGTAACACCGTTGCTATACATTTGGCTCTAGATTTCACAATTATGAGCAGAGCTGCACCAAACTTGACATGGGTGATCCTGGTTGGATCCCTTACGATCCTATATCGTCATAGTCTGACGTCATCTAAGCCCCGCCCCCTCACAACAGGAAGTGCCTTCTTTTTCCTTGGAAAGCTCCATCTCTGGCTCTTTCAACTTAATCAAGATGATTCTGTGTTGGATGACAGATAACAAGTTGGTCTCACTTGCTTTAAAGTGCCAAGAGTTTTCAACGGAGGGCGTGGCAATGGCGGTGTGGTGAAGTGACCTGTAACTCCGTTGCCATACATTTGGCTGTAAATTTTATATTTTCGAGCCAAGCTGCACCAAACTCAGTAGGATGCATCCTTATCCCCGAACAGGAATCCATAACAGTCGTTGATGGGCGTGGCCTAATTTCTCTACAGCGCCCCCTAGAATTTTTTAAATGATCAGCCCCAAGCCATGCTTTAACCTAAAAATATGAAACTTGGTACATATGTGTATCTTGTCAGGAAATACAAAAAAGTGTCTTGGAGCTATGGTGCAAACCCAACAGGAAGTTGGCCATTTTGGATCAAACCCACCATTTCCTTTTTTTCATACACATCACATCTGATTGAACTCCTCCTACGGCTTTTGAGATACAGACTTCAAACTCACTCAGCACACTCTTGAGACATTGAAGGTGAAAAGCTATCTAAAGATTTCTCGTACATTAAAGCATGTGGGCGTGGCTAAGCGTCAAACTTTGGCTTTCTGCCCTGAAATATTAGAATGCAAAAACTTCTCCAGGAAAGCTCAGAGCTGAATCAGACTTTCCATGTCTCATTATAGACCAGCCCTGATCACATTAACATGGTGAATTGATGACATCACCTAATTCCCGCCCCCCTCCAAAAGGAAGTCACCTGTTTTTTCTGCTGGATGTCTTACTTATACTCTATGATTCAAATGGAATCAATCCTGTGCCAACTGATATAAAATGACATGATGATGAACTCTGTGAATGTTGGCTGCTGGCTGAACCATGTGGGCGTGGCTAAATAGCGAATAGCAATGCTCGCCGTATGTCTACGATCATCTCTAATTCACACATGCATCATCCGATTTGCACCAGACTTTTTATGATTGACTCTGGTGAACCTCTAAAGAGCCCAATAGCAATACATTGTAATGTAACTCCACTGCGCCCACTAGGTTAATCAAAGAGCTGTATCTCCTTGCTACATGACCCAAACTGCACAAGATTTTTTGTGCATCGCCAGGGAGCGCTGCCGAACGCATCAATGCGTATTGCCTGGAGGACAAGAGCGGGAGCCACATGAGAGCGTCTGCGGTGGGTGGCGTGTGGCGGTGCTGGAACCCCCGCGGTGGGCAATAGGCCGGAGTGGCGCTGAGCTGCGAGGGCCATTCGAGGCTGCTTGCAGCTTTAATTTATTTTTTTTTTTTCATAAATTATCTCTCATGTTTGGACATAGCGAAAGTTTTAATATCTGAATTTTTTTTGTTGTTTACGTTACATGCTGCAGCTTTAAGCAGTGTGAGAGTTCACTGCTGGGTGGAGGTTGAGCAGCGCTATGTCTGTAAAATATTACTACCATTATCGCGTTGCGGCGGTCCAAGAGCAAGAGCAGAACCAGGTCTTACACAGCTAGCTCGAAGACTTGAATTATTTTTTAGGTTATTTGTTTAGCTTTCTGACCATGATGCTAATCCGGGTGAGTGTAGCTGTGCGCTGCTTTACCTGCTGTCTGGCCGCTGTCCTTTTGCTCCTGCATTGAGCCTCCATGTAGCCAAACTCTGACAAGTGCTTGTTTTTTAAATGCCATATTAGATTTGTTGTATTGATGCATTATGACGTGCTTCACTCCCGAGACAATTTTCGGGCTCAGTGGAGCTAATTTTTTTTTTTTTTTTTTAATATTATATCACAAACACACTTTCACTGTGAAGTTACTTGTTTTTACAATAATATATATTTGATCATGTATGTAGAAATTATTATTTTATCAATAAAAATAAAAAGAAAATTGCTCTCGGGCCCCCCCTGGTGGCCACGGTAGGTACCGCACGCTTCGCCGGTAACGAGCTGCCCTGCAATGAGCAGAGCATCCAAACGTCCAAAGCTCCGGTCAGAAGTTAAGTTAGCAAAACAATGTCTCAAAAAAGGACTTATCCTTCAGGGAGGGAGAAAAGAAAGGAAGAATAGAAAAAAGCCAAGATAAAGGTTTGTTTTAATGTGCCTTGGTAATGTAATGTAATGCAAATGTAAAAGATTTGTAAAGCTGCTTATAGAAAATTACCTTGACCAGACCAAGTTCAACAGCCAAACATTTATGTTAGGGTCTTTGTGTTTGTGTGAAACTGAGTTTAAACTTTAGATGAATTGATTCTCATGGTTGGCTCTGTATATTTCTGAGGTATTTTTGGCTTCAAAACGCCGAGTTTGATAATGTTTGATAACAATAATTGAACCTTCTCAATGTTTGACATTGTCTAGCAAAATGTTTTTACGTCAGGCTACATAGCTGCTACATCAATGAGCTGCTGTATGCTGTAGTTGGGGATATGTTGTTTGCTGCTGAGCAGAATCATTTTGTGGCTAAAAACATTATTTTACATCAACAAGTTGAAAAAAGACTCACCTAATATAAATTACATTTTTTAGCTATTGGAGTAATGCTTAAGAGAAATTTATCTAATAAAAGAATGTCATGAATATCTGTATAGGGCTGCACTGATTGCAGTTTTCTGACCGATCCCTGGTTACCGATCTTTAAAAAGCCTGACCTGTCTATTTTGATTTTGGCTGATACCAATTTTTTTTGTCTGAAATGTTGGTAAATATATCAAGAGTCTCTTGGCAACAGTGGGGTGAACATTGTTAACTGCAAACCTGCAGATCTGACCTGGTGGGTCAGTCTGTCAGTCACACCTCTCACTGAGGACAGAGGCTGATTTTTAAACCTCTGCTGACGAGGATAAGATTAGGGGATAAGATGGGCTTAACGGCCAATCACGATCCTCCAAAATTAAGGAAATCGTTGCCCAGAAATTAACTGGTTGATAAATCAGTTGGCCAATAAATGTATCCTATTATGCATGTATATAATGTAAACAGCACTGCCAGAGATGCAATAAGTTTATAGCAAGTGTGTGAATGATCTAATGATCGGACTCCTGATTGCAGCCAGCCCACATTGTTAGCAGAACTAGAGGGCCCCAAAACCAAATTCTGCTTGGGGCCCCATGGAGGCTTGGGCCGGCCCTGTTTACATCAACGCATATCCATGTCTTAGTGCTAAATGCAACTTAAAACTCTGGCAAGATGAGAAAACTAAACAGTCTGAGCTTGAGCTGTTTTGCAAAGAAGGATTGACAAAAATTCAGTGTGTAGGTGTTGTTGAAAAAAAAAGTACTTTAACAAGAGTCTGGATGAGAAGAAATAAGAAACCTATAAAAACCTTGGCAGGTGAGGACAAAAATACAGAGTCAAGGGAGTTTGTCGAGTCTGCTCTAGTTAACATTTGATCCTGGCTGCCTTTTCTAGGTTCTGATCAGCAGATCTTGTAACAGCAGGTTGTCATCTATAGTTGTGAAGATTTAGTTGTTATGCTCCGATGATTCTGCGGAGCTCAACACAGATGGCCTTACCATTTATCTTTTTTAATAAAAGGAGGTTGTGTTTGATGCTAATGAGGACAGCTTTGATCCATTTTTTTTTTTTAAAAAGGTTTTATTGAATCTAGTGGCCTTTATTTGATAGTTAATTGACAGGAAAATTGGTAATGAGAGACGGGGAAGACATGCAGCAAAGGTCGCCAGGCCAGGAATCGAACCTGCGATGGCTGCGTCGAGGACTAAGTCCTCCATACATGGTTCGTGCTTAACCCCTGTGCCACCACAGCTCACCCAGGACAGCTTCAATCCTGATAAATGCTGGGTCGGGAAAGTAACACTTAGTCTTGAGGATCAAAAACCTATCTCCTGCTGTTTATGACACTGTAGCTAACTAATCTTATGATAAGACTGTTCTGATAAAAAGAGTTGTGAGGAGCACATTATAAAATTGTTGGGGTTTGTTCAAAGCAGAGACAACCCCCAAAAGACCTTCAGTCAAAAGACATTCTGAAAAGTATTGATTCATTACAAATAAACACTTTTCACATTTTTCTTTTCAGAACAGACAACTGTCTCTTTCTCCTTCCACCTGACAATTCTGCACTATGTGTTGTTTGTCACATAAATCCCAATAAAATACACAAAGGTTTGTTTCTATATCAGAACAAAATGTTGAAAAGTTCAAGGGACATGATACTTTACCTGTGAGACTCTGTTATACCATCAGCTATATCAGGTTTCATGGATTAACATACAAACCACCATATCTGCTTTCCAATAATTATGAATCTTTGATTCCATTAGCGTAGAGACCCTCTCTACCAGGACCACTTTTCTCAGTAACAAGTAATCTAACGCGTTGCTATTTCAAATCCAGTAGTCAGATTACAGTTACTTATCGAAAACACTTTGCGTTACTATTTTCTTTTGTAATTTAATTGTAGTTCCTCTGCGTGTCTTGGGGAGTGATCGCCGTTTCTATGCAACAGTATCAGCAGCGACAGAAACATAAACAATGGAGGGAAGAGAGAGATGTGCATTTTGTTGCTGGAAAAATAGGAACTAATTTGACTTTCAGTCACCAAGTCCGATTATTATAAGTGGCTTCGGGCTTGGTTTTTTCTAAAGTTGCTAACAAATTTAATGAGTCGCGGGCTGCGCTTTTGGGCTGTTTTTGAACGTGAAGTTGCTTATTTGGGCTTGGAAATAAACAGATTTTGTCTGACCTCTAATTAGTCACTAAAGTCAGACTCTCCCTGTCCATCATTTCCCGGATGATCCGTCCTGCTGTGTTTTTCGTAAAGTCAAGTTAATATATTTGCTGTGAATGGGTTGCGCTACAACAAACTGCAAACATCGAGATTAATATGAACAGCGCAATAAACATGAAAGCAAACATGAATGAACGTGTTCATAAAGTTGTGCAACTAAACGCCAATATAATCATTAATATTAGGATAAATGTCATAAATCTGTGCAGGAGCCGTCTGAGTTGTGGAGCCACAGGAGGAGCTCTGTGCGCTGCGCTGTGACAGCAAACACAGGGCCGTAACGCAGAACCTGGAGGCTGGGGCAGGGAGGGGTGGGAGGTCTAAAATCCTATTTAGAGTTTAGTGGAGAATAGTGGAACACACAAAAACATGCACAAATTACTAAAGTTTTTTTGTACTATTGAAACCATTAAATAATCTCCCCTTCAGTTCAACCTTATGTGGAGATACATTGTTGATGTTACAATTATAAAATAACTTACAATTAAGTATTGGCAAAGATCAATGCAATTTTCACAGGCGGCAGAGCGTTGTTAGCAGCTGCTGAAAGTAATTTAAAAAGTTACTTTAAATGTAACTTATTTACTTTCCAAATTAAGTAATTAGTAATCTAATTAGTTACTTTTTCAATGAGTAATCAGTAATCTGATCAAAGTTACTTTTTCAAAGTAATTATGCCATGACTGCTCTGTACTCTGGTGACCTAAGGTGAGATCATGGAGAGGTGATGTTCTGCTTTCATGTGTATATGCATACAGTCTTTAGTGTATCTGCCAAGGAGAGTTCTCAGTACTCTAGCATCATAATCTGTCATTTAATATATGTTTCTCTCCCTTCTCTCCTGTTTAGATTACAAGGTAAGGGATATTCTCGCTTTATGATTAAATTAGCTGATACATAAGTTTCCTAATACTACTCACTGACAAATCTCTCTCAACCCTTTTTCTATTCCAGATCTACCCCTATGAAATACTAGCAGTGACACATAAAGTGAAAGTGAAGCTTCCCAGAGATGTAGATCGCACCAGACTGGAGGTGAGCCCTCATCTTTTCCTCCCTGCTCTGTAGTTCCAGCCCCCTCCTTCTTTCCACGGCCTGTTAACCTGGAGAAAATGTTAAAACATGGCTGTGAAATGATTCAAATTGCAGTAGAAAAGACTGGTCAGCTGTTTGGAATGACCTAAGACAGTCCTTTGAAGATTTAGTCTATGTTAAGATACAACTTAGATGGATGAAAACAAAATGAGATGAGCTTCAGTATGATCAGTTACATAAAAGGTGCAGAATTATGTAAAATAAATTTTGTTTTTTTAGCTTTACATCATGTTATAATGTTATTCCTTCATCAAAAACTGCCTTGAGTGTTTCCTTGATTCTTTCGTGCATGTTTTTGGAAATCATTTAATCTCCATGCCAACCATTCAACTGTGCAAAATGCCAACTACAAAATAAGGCAATTTTCTTATTTTGTAATTGTGCTTAATTGAAGTCATTGTGTTTTCTTAATTATGTTGTGCTTAGTTAATTGGGGTTTTGTACTTCAGGGCCACCATAGTTTATAGAATAAACAAGTAAATTAGCCCTCTAGAATTTATGTGGATAAACATTTTTAGGGGAAGAAAAAGTGCATTAAAAGTTTTTAAAATCAGTAAAAACACTAATGAGCTAAATCAAAAATTTGCTCTGCTATTGGCAGATTAGCTGTGAACAACAGATTTCTATGGAATCTGTTTTGATGCTTAGTTTAATGGTGGGCACACCCTGCTTTTGCCTTTTATCTTTCTTTCTTTTGAACCAATTTGTTGGGTTTTCAGTTGAATTATGCTGAATAAATGATACCATTATATGTAGAAAAAATGGTAGACTTGATCAGTTCTTCCAATACTTTGCTGTTAATTCTGGGAGCTGAGCATTTAGCTCTAATGAAAACAAGGAGTTTGAGAATATGAAGCGGTGTTTTTCTTTTGAGTAATATAGCTTTCAAGCATTGTGTTAAGTCTGTTGTGTTTACCGTCAAGTAAAAGTCTCTCCAACCTGTCCTCCATTTCCAGAGACATTTATCTCCAGACGAGTTTCAGCAGGTTTTTGGAATGACACTGGAACAGTTTGACCGGATGGCCCTGTGGAAGAGGAACGACATGAAGAAGAAGGCCCGTCTGTTTTAGGCCATCATTAAATAATCGCTGCAAAACTGCAATCTTTAAGGAAGCAAAAGACAACGCCTGAAATATCAGTATGCACCTCCTCAGACTCTCCGCTTGCAAATCTCCATGTATTCTGCCTGTGCAGCTACATAGAGGCGGCTTGTGTTTTCACATAATCGGGGGCAGTAATAGTATGTGTAGCTTTTTGTATGCAGTTCGGTGCGAATGTTTGATTAAAAATCCCACAGAAGAGAAAGAGGAGATGTGTTTGCATGGTTCGTGTTTTTCTCCTTGCTTCCTGTGAAGTTCTGTATCCTCCCCAGTTTTCTCCTGGTGCATCCATAAATTCTGATTTAAAAAAAAAAAAAGAACTGCTCTTTCTCATTCTAGTTGCAGGCCTTCCCCCAGGCTTTCTGTGGTTCTGGTTATGTGCACCAAAATGTACATTTTCAAACATGAGCCGTCTTGTTTTTCTGCCTGTTTGTCCTCTCTCTGTTCATCTTGTCTCCTATTTCAACATGTTTTTGCTGCAATGCCCTTTTCTGTGTCTTTGTCCTCTGCCTCCTAACTCACTAGCTGCTTCTCCACTGACCACATAATCACACAATTTGACATTTTGAAAATACATTTTCTTAATCAAAACAAACTAGTTTCAAAAAAACTCTCGATGAAAAGTTTTGGCACCAGAGTGAGGTGATTCTTTTGGCCATATTGAAATTGGTTTATTCTGCAAAACTGCAATGAAAACACTTTTTTCACAACACATAAGTCACATGATCATGAACATCATGTTGCTGTTGGCCCAAACTATGAAGAAAACAGGAAGTAGTTAGTTGGAGTATTATGGCGAAGCATGTTTTTAGTGACTTTTTGTGTGAGCAA
The DNA here is from genome assembly GCF_000485575.1 of Poecilia formosa. Taxonomy (NCBI): domain Eukaryota; kingdom Metazoa; phylum Chordata; class Actinopteri; order Cyprinodontiformes; family Poeciliidae; genus Poecilia; species Poecilia formosa. The sequence continues at coordinate 719,148 of NW_006800201.1, read as the reverse complement.
ACATATTCATGTGTGATTTAGATGTGTTTCTTATTTAATGGAAATACTGCAATTGTGAAATTGATTTTTTTCAACATTAGTGCAATATCAACAGAGTTTTGCATAAAAACAGTTTTTACATGAAGTCACACAGCTCTGCTGTCTCCTAGTCTCCTAGCAAACTCCTAGTCACACAGCTAGGAGAAAATGCTTGCATAGTTTTACATAGTTTTGTACATTGACAAACAAGTTGATTTGGTTTACACCATTGCCATTACCTTTAAGCTTAGAAGACAAAGACGAAGTTAAAAACTGTCTGCGGTGGTGATGTACTTCTTCAGTATCATATGCTTCTATTTTTCATTTTACCTCATCTACAAGTTTGAGAGCTTGAATGGTTCTGATGCATGCTCAGAACATTTCCAAGTTTCTTCTTTCAAGTTTCTTTCTAACCCTTCAATCAACAACAGGAAGGACGTGGATAGCAACCACATGAGTCAGGAAATGGTCACATGACCAGGAATATTTTAATAAGCTATTTTTGGAAGGATCTTTGAACTTGTATTGAGGTGGAGTTGAAGTAATTTTAATTTTGATTGATTTTAAACCCAATACTCTGATACTCTGATGTTGTATTCTGTCCTCAGCTAGTTTTACATGAATTCCTGCATAGAGTCAAACTTCTACATTTTAAATGAATGCCATCAGCTTGCTTGATTTTAATGGGCTATCAACTAAGGTCACCATCAGGTCATATACAGAATGTATGTTTAAATAAACTTGGACATATACTAGATTTATCTGTCTGTATACAAGCCTTGGTGTATCTTTAAGCATGCATGAGGATGGGAAAATGGGGTTTCTCTACTGACCTCATATTAGAAATGTATGAAAACATCATCAGTGTTTGAATATTTTATAGTCACATGAAATGCCTGAATTCACTGTTTACTTTTGCTTCTGTAAGGTATTTATTTAAATGCAACTTTATGGAAGTTATATTATTTTTAAATGATTAGGGTGTAGTGTCAAATGCATAAGCATCACATGATAAAACTGATGACAAGAGACATATCACATTTTGAGTTTCATCTTAATGTATGATCAAATGTTTCTCCTGTAGATCACACTAACTCCTGTCATTATCATAACACTGAATTTCTAATATCCATCTGCTATTAAAGTGCTTTAACCAGACAGTGTTACTGTTTGTTTCAGTGCTTGTGCTTGGTGAATGTGAGTGGTATCCACAATCACGCTACACCAGACCAGACTGCACACTTTTGTATGTCACACAACTATAACAATCAGAGTTCAATTCAAATTCAGAAGTTCTTTATTAATCTCAAAGGGAAATTAAACGTTGTTTTAACTCATATGACCCAAGTTTCTTCAAAGAGTTGTTGTAGATTCTGATATCTGTGGGCAAGAAGGATCTCCTGTAGCAATCGGTGTTGAAGCATCTGACTGAAGACACTGTTAGTAACCACGTTTCTATTGATCACATAATGGTGCACTTGACACTTTGAAATTAAATTTGCTTAATGGATATTTAGTGTGAGTTGGTCTTTTTGGCCGTATCCAAGTTTATTTGTATAGCACTTTTCAGCAACAAGGCAGTTCAAAGTGGAAAATGACAGAAATACAAAGTCATAGAACACAGTCAATAATTGAAGCATTACGTTTTGTCAAGTTCCATCGTTACACATCAGAATATTGATTAATGTTTTATTGATTTTGTTTCAAAAGCAACTCTAAACAGGTGGGTTTATAGTCTAGATTTCAAGGAACTCAGTTTTTCAGCTGTTTTGCAGCTTTTGCAACAACAGCAGATCTTTAATGTAATGTGCTAAACCATTAAGTGATTTATAAACAGTATTTTAAAGTCTATACTCTGAGCTATAGGAAACCAATGTAAGGACTGTAGAACTGGTGTGATGTTCTCTAGCTTCCTGGTTTTAGAGAGACCTCCAACAGCAGCATTCTGGATTAGCTGCAGGTGGAGGTTTGATTTTTTTATTTTTTGGCTGACCTGTGAAGGTACTGTTACAGTAATCAATGTAACTTAAGAATAGAGTAGAATATACTTTGATTCCTAAGGGAAATTGCTTATTAGTTGATAAGAGTCCAAAGAAAGAATACAAAAAAACAGAAAACACGCAGTGGCCCAAAAAGTGGGTATGCACTGTATGCAACGCACAGGGGCGCTGCACTAGAGGAGGCGCAAAAACGATTTCGGGAGTATTTTTTTCTAGTCAGTATTTTATGTAGCTACTTAACAGCTGTTTGGGTATGAAATGATCAATAACAGGAACAGCACTGATTAGGCGGCCCTCCCCTCCTGCTAACCGCACGGCTTCCCATACATTTAGCTTGGTACTCCCTTCGAGAACGCGCTGAGGCGCATTTTTTTTTTCTTCTTCTTCTTTTAAATTTGAATTGTAGGAATGCATTCGACAACAGGGAGCTAAAGCTGGGAGAAGCTTTTTAGTGCCCCAGAGAAAAAACTCCGGGGCACTAAACAGAAAACGGAAGAAGGGGAGGGATAAAGATGTTGGAGAGACGAAGAAAAGCTTTTCAAAGTGGTTGAAAGACAGTAGATAAGTAATGTCAGTGTATCAACAGAAGTGGTTGTAAATATTCAGGTTAGCTTAAGCTAGCCTAAAATGACAGGTGGCTGTTGTTGTCTCCGCCCTGTATTGAACCAATACGGGATGCGATTTATTCCGAATTGCTATAAATGTCTGATAGACAAACCTATAATACACATCTCAACAATAACTAATAATAATGACCAAAACAAAACACAGGATATTAAGGTCAACTAAATTGTCGTTGTGGGACCTAAATAGGACCCCCTCCTCCACCCCCACGAACTGACGATGTTGTCACAGTTGCTTAGATACGGGTGAGCTGCTATCAACCCGCGTCTTTTTTAAAATGTCCACCCGATTCTACACCGTCCTCAGAAGTAAACCTCTGGCAAAAATACAGACGTGAGTGGGAATTACAGTGAAATTTAATATGGGCATTAAAAAATGTGTCGGCGATATTCAGTGGCGCACAGTGGGTTGTTTGATATCAGATAGAATGGGTCAGGAGAACGCCCCGTCAGAACATATAGGACCAGACATCAGTCTCTTCATCCCTCAATCATTTCCTGAGACCTAAAAATAATATAAATGGCAATTTAAAGAACAAATCATACAAATAGATTAATAAACAAATTAATAAATATTGTGAAGAGAAACCGTTTATTTTTTTCAACATTAAAAACGTTTGTTAGGATTGTGTAGGAAAAACGTTGATATCTTATAAATACAATGTTTTGTGGTCAATATTATTTCACCATTTTATTAATGTAGGTTGTCAGTTTGGATGGGGTTTATATCAAGCTAAGAATGATAGAAAACATGCTAACAAAATGCCTCAGACCTGCAGCCCATACCGTTTATACAGATGATGCTTACGACTTCAACACTGATTTTAAATGAACTCCCCCCTTGATTCATGGACTCTTTTCTCCATGAATCAATCTGTGAGCCAAAGACAGTGGCTCTTTGGCTCACTTATATTACCCTGTTTTTTGTTTCATTATTTTTAATTGCCCTGTAGGCAGAAATGTATCCACATTCTGTAAATAATACATTTATTATTATTGATACTTTAATTAAAGATAAGTTGGGTCAGCACCAGAGTTTTCTAGAAAAATGTTCAGATTTTATTTTGTGGTTTTAAAGGCTCTACGTTGAAGATGATGAGAAATAAAGACATACTTAATTTACTTTTACCGTCAGCTGCAGTAGTCCCTCTGCTCTTGGCTCCCGTACTGAGCTGTCGGCGAGTGGTAATGCTCAGCCGCTCCCTCCCGTTTCAGACTCTTCTTATTAAAGTAAGAGTTAGAGAGCTAAATATAATTGGAATATTGGCTACCTTCGACAGAAAAAGGAGCTAAGTCTATGAAAGCAATGTAGCAGTTTTGCTAGTCTTGATTTCCAAGGCATAAGGTTTATCACGATTCAGCCAAAGTAATGAAATGAACAAACTGCAGTCTGATTTTTGTTCATATGTTTGTTCCTATTGAGCAGTGAAAGTAAATAAAAGGTGTAGCATGTCTTTTGCTTTAAGTATTTACTTACTGGAGGGTTTTTTGTTAGTGCTGTAGAGCCACAGCTAACAGCTAGCTCCTCACTTCAGCGGCTCTAATGGAACTTGTGTGTTCAGCGCTGCTGTTGCTCCGCCTGCACTTTGGACTGAACCATTGTTCTAACAATAGTGGGGGGAACCTAAAAATTAATTATTATTTTTTCATAGAGGAATGGTAAATTTACCTTTTTTTATATTGATATTGTTTAAATACAAAGGTTTCTTTCATGATTTCTTCGGGGGTGGGGGGACAATTCTAGACTTTTCCAAGATTGGTGGGTAGGAGGGGTGCATCCCATCCCGGGATTTGCCTATGAAGTAGAGCGAATAATATAGGAAATTGCCCCCCCTTCACTTCCGGAGTGGAATGGTCCCATTTACAAATAAGGTATGAGAATGACAGTGGTCCGTCCTGGCCCCTTTCTGTTTGCTGCAGCGAGGTGTACATGCACTGCTTCGCAAAAAGGCACATTTGAGGAGCACATGTAAACAGTCGCATTCAATGACATTGTAGTGATTTGGGTTTTTTGTGTGTTTTTTTAGGTTTTTGTGTTCTGTTGAGCAGGGCTGGTCCAAGCCTCCATGGGGCCCCAAGCGAAATTTGGTTTTGGGGCCCTCTAGTTCTGCTAACAATGTAGGCTGGCTGCAATCAGCAGTCCGTTCATTAGATCATTCACACACCGGCTATAAACTTATTGCATCTCTGGCAGTGCTGTTTACATCATATACATGTATAATAGGATACATTTATTGGCTAACTGGTTTATCGACCAGTTGATTTCTGGGCACAGATTTCCTTAATTTTGGAGGATCATGATTGGCTAATAAGCCCATCTTATCCCCTAAACTTATCTTTGTCAGCAAAGGTTTAAAAATCAGCCTCTGTCCTCTTGTGCTCTGCAGTGAGAGGTGTGACTGACAGACTGACCCACCAGGTCAGATCTGCACGTTTGCAGTTAACAATGTTCACCCCACTGTTGCCAACTCAGAGACTTTCTTGATATATTTAGCAACATTTCAGACAAAAAAAATTGGTATCAGCCAAAATTAAAATCAACAGGTCAGGCTTTTTAAAGATCGGTAACCAGGGATCGGTCAGAAAACTGCAATCGGTGCAGCCCGACACAGATATTCATGACATTCTTTTATTAGATAAATTTCTCTTAAGCATTACTCCAATAGCTAAAAATGTCATTTATATCAGGTGAGTCTTTTTTCAACTTAGAAGTTGATGTAAAAATAATGTTTTTAGCCACAAAATGATTCTGCTCAGCAGCAAACAACATATCCCCAACTACAGCATACAGCAGCTCATCGATGTAGCAGCTATGTAGCTTGACGTAAAAACATTTTGCTATTATAATGACAGAAATTATTAGTAAAAAAAAAAAAAATCAGCTCAACTGAGGGGGCCCCTTAGTGGCCTGGGGGCCCTACGCGGCTGCTTAGTTTACGCCTTGGGCCAGCCCTGTGGCAACTTGTCCAGGGTGTACCCCGCCTCTCGCCCGGAATATTAGCTGGAGTTAGGCACCAGCGCCCCTCCCGACCCCTAGGGCAAGGGTGTTAGAAAATGGATGGAGCCCAAACTGAGGGGGCGTGGCTAGACATCCGTCAATCATTGTCAGCCGCGATAGACAGTAACACTGAATGGACCTTACCACAGGGGCCATTTCATTGGCTAATGCCCATTTCACGTCACAGCGCAGCTACCACGTGCGTGACCGTCTCACACATAGACATAATATAAGGATAGACCCTCATGGACCGCTCTCGCCTATTGTCGCTGACGAGATTTAGGG
>NW_006800201.1:701086-712618 GCF_000485575.1 Poecilia formosa | reverse complement strand
AAGTGAAAGACGCCATGTTTACATAGAAACTAAGCTCCGCGAGGCTTTGTTTGTGAGACATGCAGCCACGTGGGATTTTAGGGGGCGTTTCTGGGCGGAGCTTGGTAAGGTCCATGGGGCTGTCGGATGCTAGCCCTCTGGAACGACCCAGGGATTTTCCCCTGGCAGTTTGACACCAGGTTGGTTGAAATTTTAACAAAATGTGTTGCATTATTTATAAAATTGATTTTTTTTTTTAGGTAGTTATTTTTAAGTTGTTTTTTTTAACAACTTTATTATAAATGTCAGGGAGGCCTTAGCCCTACTAGCCCACGTATACCAGTCATCCCTGCATATCTATGTTAGCTATTTTATTCTTTCTTTTTTTATTATTTTCAAAGCAGCAACCAACCTTCTGCTTTGTTGCTTTATTTTCATCCTCTGAACACAAGGGCTTCCAAACAGGACCCACCTCCCCCGCTCATGGCCTCCAATTGGTTGCTGATTCTGTCGGTCATTCATGAGCAGTGCCCCCTGCCCATCTTTATTCTTGCGGTCCACAAAGCAATAGTAGGGTCTAACATGGAAACAAAGAAGCACAGCAACAGAGGTAAGACTGACTACTGCTTTAAAAACAGTGTCATTCATAGGTTGGATGCACATTGTTTGCTTTGGTGTGAAGTGGCTGTCAGAGAGGCCATGCAGCTGCTCTGTCTCTGTGTGAATGTGAGGCTCAGATCATACAGTGGCCATCTGAACCGTCGGTGTGTTTCTGCCTCTCAGCTTTCTTGCGTCTCCTTTATTTTGGAAGTCTTCTGCCTGTAACATTTGAAACATCTTCTAAATACATGTTTACCAGTCAGTTATTTCTACAACTAGAATGCTGTGTGTTTTTCTTAGTAGTTGAGCTTATTATTAGCTTATTAACTATTGTAGTGGCTTATTTGACAAGAAATAATGAAAGCTGCTCATAAATGCATGTTATCAGACAAGCAAAGTGTGTGTTGAACACAGTGAGGTGAATGGGAGTGTATACAAAGAGCCATGTGGCTAAGAGGACAGGATGGGATGAGGAAGAGGAGAAGGAGGAGGCAGGGTGGTTCCAGCATCACCAACCCAGAAGGAGGGAGCAGAATGGGGGAGGAGAAGAGACCAGCTGGGACCCCATTCTCCCTTCTGTCTGCCACAGGCCAGAAGTCATTATTGAGTAGTTAAAAGCAGGGCTTGTTACATCCCATAATTTGCATGACTTGGTTTTTTATTGTAGCTTTAATTAGACTTATTGTAATTTTAGTAGAATATTATTTTTCACAAGGTCTGTATAATCAGGAGGAACCACAGGCATAAACTGATGTTCCCCCCTTCTCACCTACTCCACAGTTAATGTAACTCAGGCCTGTGGGATAAATCCAATTCATCAAACATTGAAGCACAACCTTCACGCAAAACCTGGCATCAATATTAAGCTGGCTGAAATCAATGAGAACATCTGCTGGCTTAGAAAATGGAGTTTAATTAGACCTGCAGAAATAATGAGCTATTTGTATTTACACATTTTTTGAAAGACATGTTACCAAAAGACTTGTTAAGTAAATACATGAGACATAAACATGAACATGCATGGAGAAATTTGGCTGTGAGTTTTCATGTCCTTTCAACTTTTCCAAATTTTTGTCCCATTTGAACTGCAAACTTTAATGTATTATTGGAATTTTATGTGACTGACCAACATAAAGTAAGGAAAAATTGTGACGAGGAAGAAAACGGTGTTAAAAACGTTGTGCAAGCAAACATCAAAAAAGTGTAGTGTACATATGGATTAAGCAGTCATTACGCTGCTACTCTTAAATAAAATCCAGTGTAAGAAATTGCCTTGAGAAGTCACCTAATTAATAGAGCTCATTACGATTAATCAATTACATCGATTTCAACGCCTTAAAAATTGCAATGCAGTTAATCTTTTTTTTTAAATACAAAAGTCCAGAGTTGGAAAATTGATATTGATATAAATCTGATGCACAAATGACATACACAAACGGATGACAAAGCTTGGCCCACCCCAAGCTTCTTCTCTTTAATCCAACTTAAATCCGTCTGAATGCTTGTTGAAAATTGAGGATTTTACTGTAAAATTGTTGGGAACATGAATTAACATGAACATGGCTTTGGAAGGAGAAATCTGCATTAGCATTGTGGGTGTCATGGCTCAGGTTGGCTGAGTTCCCACCAGCCCTGGTTTAGTCAACTTTAATGAAACATTCATTCATTTACCTAGAAAGTCTGTTTTGTTTGGGGAGGTGTGAATGTGTAATCAAACTCTGATGTGGACCTGTTTTTTCTTTTGCTGCTACAAAATAAAAAGCAATCTGATTGGATGCTGGAAAAGACTATTGTGTTCAAGTTGTGCTAAAAGGATTTGGCCTATCCAGGATTATACTGGACTTAGCTGCTTCATCCATCTTCTCAGCATCTCCGATCAGCTTACCTGCTCTTGTTCTTGCATATGTACAGCATGATGCTGTTACCACCATGTTTCACTGTGGTCATGCTTCAGTATTTGTTCTGTTCTCTATAGTTAAGTTTTAGTCTCCTCTGATCAAAGCATTTTCTTAACCATGTTAGCTATGTCTCCTATGTTTCTAATTTGTGGAGCACAAATTATCACACGTGAGCTTTGGCTCTCTGCAACTCTTCCAGTCAAAATACTCTTTGGAACCTGACAAATTTTGGTAAAGTTATTTTTTTCAAAACTCTATGAACTCTAACAGATTCTGAATATTTCAAATAAATATGTATCGTGAAACTATTTTTTCAACAGTTTTTCAGTATTAGATTCTCCATGTGATTCTCTACGCTTTTCTTTTTCAGAAACCTAAACATTTGGTAAGCTACTAATGGGACTGCTGATTAGTGTCCTCTACAATATTGACAGACATGTTGGATGCTTTTTGTGAACCCTGACATGTTTCAAACTTCACAAGGCCCATGAGAGATCACATTTTTTTTAAAGGTTTTGTTGGCTCTGGTGGTCTTTATTTGAAAGTAGTTCAACAGGAAAGAGAGTTATGAGAAAGGGGGAAGACATGGGGCAAATTTCACCAGGCCGGGAATCAAACCTGCGACCACCGGCATGAGGATTAAGGCCTCAATAGGATTAAGGCCTGGGTTGTGCTTTGCCCCTGCGCCACCACAGCGCCACCTGGCCAGATTCTTCTTACGTCAGCTGACCTGGCTACAGTGGTCAAATTGAATTCCCAGATTTCCTCAGACATGTGCAACTAGTGTTTGCTCCTTTTCATTTCAACCTTTTCCATATTAGTTTGTTTGCATGTGTGTGTGTAACGTGTGTGTGTGTGTGTGTCTTGGTATTTTGTTATTTGTGTAAAAGGCCAGCACAGTTTCTCCACAAGCTGTCTCCAGCTATTGAACAATAGACAATGGCAGGTAGACCTCATGTAAACATCCTGTGAACTTCTGCACAGGATAAGATGGGAGCTGCAGGGTGGGTGTCAACGACAGGGTCTTAGCTCTTTATCTTATTTGGTCTTTCATGGTTAAACATGCTCCAGAGTTTTGATACAAAATTACATGCTGAATATTATCTTTGCTCCTTTAAATGAATCTTATGTTCTATATTGAAGTTGGATTTTCAGAATGGTTGTTGAAAATTAAGGGTTTTACTGTAAAATTGTTGGGAGGATGGATTACAGAACATGGCTATGGGAGGAGAAGACTGCATCATCATTGTGGGTGTCATGGCTCAGGTTAGCTGAGTAACAGAATGTCTCAGTCTGGTGTTCTCCAGTCTGTTAGTTGAAATTTAGTCAACTTTAATCAAACTTTACTTAATTTTCCTACAAAGTCTGCTTCATTTGGGGAGGTATGAATGTTTAATCAAACTCTGCTGTGGAACAATAAAGTGAACTCTGGTCCACCTACAAACCTCAGTCTAGAAACTGTCTATCTCAGATTCCCATACTGCCTCCTAATAAACTTCCCCACATGGATAGCCACTCGCGCCCGGAGGCTCATTCTCTTGGCACTGACTTGTGCCAGAAGGGATCAAATCACCTGGGGCCTCATGCATAAAGTGTGCCTGCGCACAAAAAATGTGCGGCGCCATATTTTACGCACAAGTCGGCATGCATAAAAATTTACTTTGTGTCGAGGTTTGCGTAAATATACGCACACTTTTTTTGCTGGCATGAAAATGTGCGGCAGCCACGCAAACTTTTTCTGTGAATATCAAACTACATACCATCAAAACTCAGATAAATACACTGAAATCTGACTACATTCAGTTATTTAGACCAAGAAGCATCAAACCCGATGTTTTTCATGATTTTAATATTTTATTGTTTAAGCATAAAACCTGAACCGCATTTATACTCAGATAATAAGCTAACATGAACACAAAATAAAGAAAATAAAAATAAAAGTATGTGAAAACCTCACTTGAATGTAAATAGTACTTTTCCTCAGTTTTTGTTTCATAAAGATGTAACGCGTCGGTCTGTGCGCCGAAGCGCATGAAATGCATCTGTGGGCTAATTTCATTCTCACTAAAAGAAGAAAACAGGGTTGGATCAGCAGATTAACTCAAACCTCCTGATTAAAAATAATCAACAGGTTTGATTATTGTCAAGGTGTGTATGCAGTCACACGTATATAAGTAGCTGCATAAGGTGAGCCGCGTAATTATGGAGCGTTTTGGCTGTGATGGAGAACATCACCAGTGGAAGGATTCACAGGGAGCGATTGATCAGAGATCATATTGATCTGCTGGGAAATGACGATGGTGGTTTATGAGTGTTACCGCACGACTTTATGTTTTGCTCAGAGCTCCAGGATGATCAGTCTGAGCAAAACATAAAGAAGGAGCCGTGCGGTACCGGCACCGGACCAGCTGCAGCCATCCTTTAGTGGAGTTGCCAGCTTTGTGAATGCGCCTTATGGACATAAAGCATCTCTATTCTGTAAATGTACAACTTATGCACATGATTCTACTATTTAGAATAAATGTCCACATTCCCACTCAAATGACTCTCTGACACAATGTCTGTCTTTAAATCCCGGCTGTTCTAACAGACATTTGCACAATCTCTATTTTTATTTTTTTAATTTGGATTTGTTTTTTCTTTAAAATGTATTTTTATTTTGTAAGGTGACATTATGTGCCCTTAAAGAACTTTTTAAATAAAATATATAATAAAATTATTATTATAAATACTTAAATTGCTACAAACAAGGACGTTGCCATGGTTACTGCTTCACGTGGTGCCAGACTTCCGGTATTTATACTAATTTACATATGTATTTAAGGGTGGCGACAGGGCTGACCAGCAGCTGCTCTATTTCCCACAAATTAGGATTTATAAAGGAAAGGTGCGCAGCCATGTGTGTGCGCACGGCTTTATGCATCCACATTTTTTTGTGCACTGCACTTTTCAAATTTTTTTCATTCTCCAAGTTTTAGTTTGAAAACTGTGCACTCTTTTTTTATGCATGAGGCCTCAGGACCAGAGGAGTCTCAGCACAGCAGACAAAGGGCTGACCTCTGACCCTCCACCACAACACAGTTTTATTTAATTCTTGTGAATGTTGCCCTTTAACACTGAAGCATCCAGGAGAGAAGCTGATAGTGGTTCCCTTTTAAATTTACATATTTGGGATTCTTGAATAAAATGTAAAAAATAAAAAAAGATTTATTTATTTCTTACAGTTCACAATTAATCACAAAGCAATAAATGTAAGTTTATTTGGACAACACATTTCAGCAACAAGGTCATTCAAAGTGTTTTCTGTGATAAAAAAAAATCAATCATTTGAATTCCTCTCTCAGACCGCAACCCAACTTCCTCCATTATTATTATTGTTATTATTATTATTATTATTATTATAGTCACAGTTCTGATTACAGACGCTCTCAGTGAGTGACAGCTGGAGACGTTCTTGAAGGAAGCAGGTCCAAGTGGAAAATGAACAAACGAATAAACATTACATTGCAGTCGCAAAATAAAGAGGAGTAATAAAAAAACCCTTCAATCCAGACTAAGATTAATGATGTTCCAGATTTGAATTGAGGGCAAATCTAAACAGTTATGTTTTTAGTTTGTGGCATATCCATGTTTAGTACTGGATATGCATAGCAGACCAGGCCCAAAAAGAATACGCAGTTTTCACACTAAAACTTGGCGTACTGAAAAATGTAGAAAATTGCAGCGAACAAAAAAATTCAAACACATAAAGCCGTGCGCACACACGTGGTCGCACACCTTTCCTTTAGAAATCCTAATTCGAGGTAAATAGAGTGCAGCTGGTGGTCCGCCCTGTCGCCACCCTTAAATGTAAATTTGTATAAATACCCGAAAGTCTGCCACCATGTGAAGCAGTAACCATGGCAACGTCCTTGTTTGTAGCAGTATAAGTATTTATTATAATAATAATTACATATTATATTTAAAAGGTCCTTTCAGGGAACATAATGTCACCTCACAAAAATAAAAATACATTTTAAACAAAGAAAAAAATCTAAATAAGAAAATAAAGAGATCGTGCAAATGCCTGTTAGAACAGCAGAGCCTTCAGCTGGGATTTAAAGACAGAGTCAGAGAGTCTTTGAGTGGGTCCATCACAGTTCTTTGGGGGAACTGTGATGGACCGAGTTAAAAACAGAAGGAGTCACAGGATATGTTAGAAAAATAGGTTTTTTTTTATTTTAACCCAAAGATTATAAATGACAAAAAGATAAACTGAGCTCATAAAAGAGGTCAAAGAAACAAAACTGAACTCAGGCAAAAAATGTAAACAAATTGGCTGCACAAACAAACATAACTGACCTAACAAAGAAATGACACACAGGGGTTTATATACTGGCTGATCAGACCAAAAAAAGAATACAATTACAAATAACACAAAACAAATAACAGTACAGCTAAGTTTGGCTAAACTAAAGACCCAAACAATGAAAATCAAAAATATTAAAGTTTAAATACTAATATTTACTTAAATACAAACCTTATCTAAACAAAGAAACTACACATTTCCCCTGCTAGCAGGAACTAGTGGTGCAGTCCAATCAGGATTTAAGCCTGCTGAGCCCTGGCCCCCGTCTTTGTCTGACCACTCGAAGGCAGGTAAGTACCGGCAAAACAAACCAAGAGTTAGTCTTAAGCAAACAAAATTAAACTTTAAGTTGATATAAATACATATGTTAACTAAATGTGCGCACTAACAAAAAGAACAAATGTATCCAAATCAACTAATAACTAAATAATAACTAAAGTGTTGTGTTTGTATGAAAACAATAAATTGTGCATAAAAGAGTTTCCGACTTCTGACTTCAGAGTGTGGCCATGACTTTGGCCATCACAAGGACGTTTATTCCAAATAGTGGAATCGTGTGCATATTGGACATTTACAGAATAGAGATGCTTTATGTCCATAAGGCGTATTTACAAAGCGGGCGGCTCGACTGAAGGATGGCTGCAGCTGGACCGGTACCAGTACCGCACGGCTCCTTCTTTAAGTTTTGCTCAGAGCTCCAGGATGATCAGTCTGGATTAATCTAAACGCTAATAAACCATCATTAACATTTACCGTCAGATCAATATGATCTCTGATCAATTGCTCCCTCTGAATCCCTCCATTGGTGATGTTCTCCATCACAGCCAAAGCGCTCCACAATTACGCGGCTCACCTTTATGCAGCTTTTGATAAGACTACCAGGAAAAAAAATATTGTCCAATCACCATTTTTTTTAAATCCCACATTCTTTGTAAGGTAATAAAAGGTTTTATGCACTTACTTTGTCTCTTCCCATAAAATGTGTTATTACTGATGAACGCAATTTTTATGAATTACAAAAAGATACATACAAAAGTCCCACCCCTTCATATGTGGTATCATTGAAAAGCCCTAAATGTCCTCTCCAGATACCAAAAGGAATTAATTCAGTAGAATGCAGGGGGTGGGAGATATTCAAGTTTAGAAATGTCCTCTACAGAGGACAACAATGAACTACTGGTAGTCAGGAGGCTATGTGTGATTGTGTACACACCTTGATCACCGTGAAAATAATCAAACCTGTTTGGAGTTAGTCTGCAGATCCAACACCATTTTCTTTTTTAAATTACCCCACAGATGCATTTCATGCGCTTCGGCGCACAGTCCAATCTCTATGAGACAAAAACTTAGGAAATGTATTATTTACATTCTAGTGAGGCTTTCTCATCCTTTTATTTTTGTTTTCTTTATTTTGTGTGCATGTTACGTTATTGTATGAAAATAAATGCGGTTCACTTTTATCGTTTATGTTTAAACAAAATATTAAAATCATGAAAAACATCGGGTTTGATGCTTCTTGGTCTAAATAACTGAATGTTGTCAGATTTCAGTGTATTTAGGTGAGTTCTGATGCTTTGTAGTTTGACATTCACAGAAAAAGTTTGTGTGGCTGCTGCACATTTTCATGCCAGCGAAAAAGTGTGCTTATATTTACACAAACTTTGATGCAAAGTTAATTTTTATACATGCTGACTTGTGCGTAAAATGTGGTTCCGCACATTTTTTGTATACACGCACACTTTATGCATGAGGCCCCAGAACCAGAAGACCTGAGAGGTCTGCAAGGTTGATACAACAACAATAGACCCTTAATGCATTTTGGTGCTAAGTCATTCAGTGATTTATAACCGTGTGTTCTCTGTGCTACAGGAAACCAGGTAAAAAATTTAAAACTGGGGTGATGTGCTTTATTTTCCTAGTTTTAGCATTATGGATCATCACCAGTTGTCAGATTGACTTTTTTCTAGCCAGACCTTTAGAGACACTGTTACAGTAACCAATGTGATTAAAGATAAATGCAGTTTCTTTTGATCTTGCATTAGTCCTTTAAGCCAGGAAATGTTCTTCAAGCTGACTTGTAACTGTTTGTATACATCTCTGGAGGTTCAGGTCTGAGTCCATCACTAAGCCCAGATAAGGCCTGATTACTAGTTAGGACAAGTGCACCAATTTATCGGCCAGCTGATTTATCAGCGCTGATTTCCTTAATTTTGGGAGATCGGTGATCAGCCGATCTTATCTAGCTCGACGAATGTCTAAATATCAACCACTATGCTCTTTTGCTCTCCCATGAGAAGGTTTGACTGATAGACTGACCTTTCAGGTTATGTCTGCACATTTATAGTTAACAATAGTTACCCCACTGTTGCCAACTTTCTTGCTATATTGAGCAACATTTTAAACAAAAATACTGGTATTGGCCAAAATTGGAATCGGCAGGTTAGGCATATTCAGCCAGAAAGCTGGCTGTTACACTAGAAACTGGTGTCACAGCTGATGTCTTGTTCTTTCAATGGTTCATGATGCAACACCACCACAGGCAAGGCGGGGGAACAGGTTGGTCAAAGGGTTTGGTTCGTTTGACGTAGTGCTGTGAAAATTAACCTCAGCAGCTGAAAATTAGCCAAGAGCCTATCAGGTGATGAGACTATAGGGTATGAAAACATCCTAAGGATCAGATCCAATATATGTCCAGAAGTCCATCAGTGGTGGGAATCTGTTAGTTTTTATTTAGTGAGGTTATGTTTATATTATATTTAATTATATGTTATATTTGTTAGGACGACATATAGTTAGGTAGTTTAAAAAGCTTTGTAATTTTGCCATTGAAGGGGTGAACCAAGCTGGAATCTTTAATGCATAATTGGTCTGAATTGACTTTTTCAAATATTTGATTGTACCACTAGTATGCATTTTATTTATCCTTGTTTAACTTGTGAAGCACTTTGTGCAATTGGACCTGTTGAAATTGTGCTATATAAATACATTTGACATCAACATAGCAAAAATCTACTTATTTTTAGGTTATTTTTAGTATGTCCAAACTCACTCCTACATCCCTTGATGTCTAAATTCAAATGTACCTCCAAATGCGTTCCAGAGTATGGAAACCACTGTTTGGGTGTCCTTGAATTGGTCTGGATTCCAGTGAGAGGTCTTGATGGAGTGAGTTCTTGGTTGATGATGTGGAGGCTGCGGTGGAGGGAGGACGGGTAAGTTCGGGTCAGGAGGAACGAGGAGCGAACTGACTGCCAGCTGAGAATCTGGGAACAGTTTATTGGAGATCTGCAGGAGTGAAGAAGGTACTTGGGCAACCAGTGGGTAACAATCCACTATGTCATGAGGGGGTGGGGGAGGATCCAGAAAGCTAGGTCTCAGGCTTCACAGGGGAATTTCCAAGGTGTCACAAGGAAACACCTGAGAGAGAGGCGACAAGGATAAATTACTAGAAGCAACTTCAGAGATAACACAGAGGGCTAGCTCGGAGGGGCGCAGAGTACCATGACTGGCAAACACTCAGGCATTGAAGTGCCGGCAGCCTGCTCCTCATATATTCCAGGATGATTGAGTGATGAATCATAGGTGCACCGGCAGAGTCAGTGGGTACACCCTCCAAGGTGTGCAGCCTCTAGTCGCCATCTAGTGGATGAAGGGGGAAGCAGCAGGCAAACAGAGAAAAACCTACAAAGAAACCAAAAGCCCCAGTTCCCAACATTAACGTCTCCCCTTTCTGAAACCGTTGTAATTTTTCAGATAGCGCAAAGTGTGGCGGAATTAATATACTGCAAATTTCATCAGCTTATGCAAAGAAGGATTCTTCATAAAATCTGAAAAATTATGGACAACCAAGAGCATCCTCTTTATCAGGCTGTTAAAAAAACATCAGAGTGTCTTCAGTCAGAGGCTTCTTCTGCAGAGCTGCAGCAATCAGGCCCAGCAGCATGGGTGGACATTGCCTGCCCACAGAATCACCCATGCCCCCCCCTCCCCCCGGGACTGGAAACTGTTTGTTGTTTTTACCTCAGAGTGGCCAACTCTCTGTTATTCCTATATTGATTTGATACACTATGGGCTTCCGCACTTCTCATACCTGTGCCTTCTGTCACTTTTTTCAGCAGTTAAAACTGTTTAATCTGTTGTAACACGTCGTAACCTGTTTTTTCAAGCCGCCTTTAAATGCAACATGAGTGCATTCAGCATATACTGAAATACTTAATTATTCCACTTTGGGATAATTAAATATGTTTTTTATTAATTGAATGACACAGGTAAATTAAAACCCTGGCAAGTTGATGTCAAGACAATGAAGTCATGAGTCAAGAACCTAAGTTGTAGTTTTAGGAACCAACAATACGTTGAAAAAAACCAGGGTGATGAAACCAAGTCTACTTTTTTTTTTTTTTTTTTTGTGAGAGTTTGTTCAGCCTACATTCCGTCTACAGCAGGGGTGTCAAACTCAATTTCACCGAGGGCCACTTCAGCATATTGGCCACCCTCAACGGGCCACATTGACGGTACAAATCAGGAGTGCATCCCTGCTAAAACACACCCCAGACAAAAGGTTGACTTCCCTCATTCAGTTCTGTAAAGGCTTATAATGAGTCAATGGTCCAGGTGTGTTAGAGAAGGAATGCATCTAAAGCTGCAGATGGTAGCTCTGGAAAACTAGACTTGGGCATCCCTAGCATAAATGTATAAAAATACAAT
>NW_006800201.1:699661-700639 GCF_000485575.1 Poecilia formosa | reverse complement strand
TAAAAATAAATTAAACACCACCTCATATTGTTAAATAACTAAATTTATGTATTGAAGTTTGAGTTTCCATGGATGTAAAATTACTGCTCAGTTTAAAAATTACAATATTTAAATTAGTTGTTTAAAGGTAAGCAAACAAATAATAAAAACAATCACATGGGCAGACATNTTAAATTCAAGTCTCCATTACAGACCAGAGAAAACTAAAGAGAATGCAACGTTGTGTTAATCCATTTGAGGAGCTGGCAGTCTATCTTGAGGAAATAAATGACGATGCAGAAGTTAATTAGACTGTAACATGCGCAGTCCGCTGCTCAACCACTGCGGATGAGGCTCCGCCGCTGCGAAGAATTAGAAACCGCTGGGAGTAACTCATCCAGCAGTTTATTTAACAAATGGAGCCTTGGTGCACGTTACCCAGGAGAGCGGCGTTCTGGAGGGGCTGCAGACGTAACATCTGTCCGTTTCGGAGAAGCGAAACCACGCAAAAAATAAAAAATAAAATAAAAAAATCTGGTAAAAGCGCACACCGGACCGCGGTAAAACACTCACAGAGTTCAGTTGATCTGTTTGGATCAAACAGATCAACTGACTGATGAATTAGCGCAGATTTTTCTGCAGATGGGAACCAGGAGGAAGTTGTTCAGACCCCAGCGGGTGAAGTGATGCTAATTTAAGTAAATTCGCTTAATTTAATTTATTAAAAGTTATTGGGGCCTCAGTCAGTGGTTTTTCTCACTACGAGAAAAATGCAGATGTATTTATCTGCTTAATTTGTGATGGGATCTGGATTCACGGTGAATATTCACTAAACCGCATAAAATGCGACTAAATAGCCGATGTTAATATGATTGTAATTTCACGGATAAAAATAGTACATGACCGATTTTTTTCTTATGTTGTCGGTCAGGATATCGGATAACAAAAAAAGTCTAGCGCCACCTGCCGCCCTGACACCAACTCACACACATCTTCATT
>NW_006800201.1:695259-698855 GCF_000485575.1 Poecilia formosa | reverse complement strand
ACCCCCTTCAAATAAAGTGTTACCCATGTGGTTTTATTGTGTTCATGACACTCTGATCTGTTCAACTTAACATAATTTCTGATAAGTGATGTAAAATGAGTAATTCATTCATGAGAGACAGAGACCGGTTACTGTTTACAATGAGGTGGAAGCTAAGCATCAAAATCTTAGCTTCCACCATTGTGTATTCAATGACATACTAAAGTCACAGCACCTTCTAGTGGCCTGGCATGACAATTACAGCTGACTTAAGGTGTGGCGGTGCTTTCCAAACTTGGTACTTTTCCCAGGCATTGTCCCATATAAACATTGCCTTAGACACAAAGCAGAAACTTAAACTTTATTGCACTTACTGTGTCCAGATGTTCAGGTTTTGAGTTGTTATTATAAAGACAGGTTTAATGTCATTGTCCTGAGCAGTCACATACACTTCCATATTCTGCTCATTGACTTTAGAAAGGATGATGATGATGGGACTTCCAGATTTGGACATAAGAGCTGGCAACTGTGACACTCTGCCACCTGAGATTTGCAGCAGCTTGACATCCTCATTCCCTGTACGCTTTCCATAGTGAATAGTGAGACTGAGGTGTTAGCTTCCGTGGAATTACCCCATTTCCTCAGCTGCCCCAGCCATGTGATGGCCGACTGACGCTGATTTACCTGCGTCTCAGCGTCTCCACTTTCATTGCCAAGTGTTTTGTGGGCTCTTGCAAAAGTATGAAACTCTGGCATGTGAGAATTTGTTTAACAAAGGGTAATGTGAAGCATCTGGACATTTCATGAATATTTGCACGACTTTACTCAGAAATGATACATCGTTTCAGACAGACTCAAACAGAACCAGATGAAAAATAACTCATCTTAGCTGCCTCTTTTCCAAAGAACAGGGATCATAAAGCAAAATCCACATTTTTTATACATCCTTGTTGTGGGCATGTTGGTGTGATGGAAAGCTAACATGGGGATTTCCTATTCTCTGCTAATGCAATATCACTGGGTTGTGATAGTTCCTCATGGAAAACAGGCACAAAGCTCACACAGTGATATTGCTGCTACTTGATTTATTGCTGTGTTTCATACTAACACTGGAACACAGCCAGTAACTCTGGGATCGACAGAGGAAATATCTTTATCACAACTAGGGTTTGGACTACTATGGTGGTGATCTCAGAGTGTGCACTGGTTAAATGTCTCAATGATGCCAAACCAAATGCAGGTGATTATTAATAGGCAGATTCAGATAAACACTCTCATAGGTGGGTTTAGGCCAGTGTTTCTGAAAACGTTTCAGGCCGAGGACCACTTACTAGGGGTTGCACAACTTCATCTTTTTTAAACTTGACTACAACATGATAAAAGTTCAGTCAACATCGACTAGTCAGAGTGACGTCAAAGCAACGTAAGTGAAAATACGTCACAACAACTTGCAGGCTTTGTTGGATATATTCACGGCAAATATTGACAAAAAACCCACTTATACTAAGTCTGTTATGCAGAATTAAAAGAACAAGAAGCAGAACCTTATCCCCAGCGGAGCAGAGGTGGTCCGAAAAGTTGCACAAAGTTGGCCTGATTTTTTTTTTTAACCATTAATAATGACCTTTCAATGGGCGGATAACATTTGAAGCGAGTGCTTATGATCAGGATAGCTGCACATATAGTAGTCAAATTATTACATTAATCACAATTATGCTTTTGGAAAATCATTAAACTTATTATGAACGGATCCTGTTTGATTAGTTACATTCTGAAAAGCCACCCTGCCCCCCGATTTGTGGGATGAACCGACAGGCAGACAGTGGCAGAAATAGCCTTTCTCATATCCTCAGAATGCAGCTTGAACTTCATTTCCAGATGTTGTCAAACAGTATTTTTATAAGAGCATGAAGCTGCCAGTTAAAAGCGTCAACATGGTTGATGCTGATCAGTTGGATGTATGAAAAGCATAACATCATGACGCATTGCAGCACAGTATTCCGGCCCTTTTTTTAAATAATTGTTTCGGCAATAGTTGCCTTTATTTGACAATAATCCAACAAAATAGGGAGAGAGAGGAGGGGGAGAAGTTAAGGGGAGAGAGCCATGGATCAAGGAAACTGATGATGGGAGTAGAATTCTGAACTGCTGCGGTATACAGCCTGGACTCTTTCCTTGGGAGAGATCATCTTGAATGACCATGAAAACCGAGGTAAAATCATCAGTCCAATGTATTAAAGCCAAATAAGTGGTAATATTGTTTTGAACAACGGAGAAATAGTTTACTGTTACAGCACTGGTCCTTTGCCAAGGGAAACAAAGAAAATGGCCCTGAACAGTTTCCAGTTCCTTTTCTAGCCCTCTATCTAAGCCAGTGTTTCTCAATTCCAGTCCTCAGGCCCCCCTGCCCTACATGTTTTAGGTATTTCCCTTCTGCTACAAACCTGGATTGAATCTGTGGGTGATTAACAGGCTTCTGCAGTACTTGATAGTCATGCAATCATTTGAATCAGCTATTCTGGTATAGAGGTACATCTAAAACATGCAGAGCAGGGGGGGCTGAGGACTGGAATTGAGAAGCACTGATCTAAGTTATGCCCTAAATAAAAGAGGGTGTACCCCTATGAGGTCATGTCCTTAATCTTGCGTCTGTATATATATGCATGCGTGTGTGTTTGCGT
Organism: Poecilia formosa; assembly: GCF_000485575.1. Classification (NCBI taxonomy): domain Eukaryota; kingdom Metazoa; phylum Chordata; class Actinopteri; order Cyprinodontiformes; family Poeciliidae; genus Poecilia; species Poecilia formosa. The sequence goes on along the minus strand of NW_006800201.1, from coordinate 696,195 downwards.
GTGTGTGTGTGTGTGTGCATGGGAGCATGCAAGCAGTTAAGAGAGACAAAGGAAAACACATAATCATTTATCTGTAACAATCCCTTTGAGAAATTATTTACATTTGTATACAATTACAACTGTCTGACAAACTCACCTAGTCCATCTTCTTAAGTAAAAATCATTTTTGTCACGAGTCTGTGACCCATTGATTAGCTCACGCTACACAAACGACTAGTTGACTAGTTGGTGCCACCCACTTACCCTATTTAACAAACACTCACAGACCACCTAACTTGAGAGACTAATATTAAATATTTGTTTCTCAACTCATTGTCTTTGTTCCTCCTAATGTGAATGGTGGCACTGTTTTGTAAATGCGACTGGCCACAATACGACCATGAACACATCTTCTTGGTGTTCTGAGTTACTTACAAATTTGGAAGGTATGCATTCTAAGCTTTCCAAAGATAGAAAACACATGGAATCAAAAAACTTCTTTACTACAACTGTTATGTGCACTAATAACATTTTAGGGCTATTTGTAATTTAGAAGTGTAATAAAAGAAAAATAGACTGGAGTTAAATGGGTACAAAACAAACATTTTCTTCCAGCCAGTAGATTGCCCAACATGAATAATTCTATTTTAGGTTTTAAGATGCACTTAGTGAGCGTGTGGCACAGCTCTGTTCACCGCCTCGCAGGGGTGAAAGTAAGGGGGTACGGTTGGGTACCGCGTACCCCTAAAAGATTTAGAGGGGGTATGGAGTATCTGCAAGAGAGGGGAGCGGCTGTCAGCTGTAAAGAATCAACGGGTTCACTGTGCAGCCGTGACTGATTAGTTTTTCAAGAACAATCTAAATCAGTTAATAAACAACTTTTTTCCCCATTTCATATCGTTTCTGAACTCTTAATGCTTTACTAGAGCAGCGGTGCAAAACGTCGATCGCGGAAGG
>NW_006800201.1:689569-693279 GCF_000485575.1 Poecilia formosa | reverse complement strand
ACCCTTGATTGATCCCAGCTGTGTTTAGTTCCCATCTCCTTCTTTTGAGTTTTATTGGCGGATGGCAACCAACTTAAGGTGCATTTACAGCCACCTACCAGACTGGAGTGTGGCCATCAGTGATCTCAGAGGGAATTTAATTTAACCTCAATGGTATGCACGAATGTGCAAATTCACATCCATACACACTCATTTATATATATGTATGTGTGTGTATTCACATACATATATACACACATACACACACACCCACACCCACACACTCCCGCACACACATACGCTTTAAATATGATTAAATAACCCAGTATTTTTTTAAAATCTAATTAATTGATTTCTAACATAATTTGATTTATTTCCTAAAAGATTTATTATAGGCAATCCTATATTCTCTCTATTTAGTATCGACTTTAAATGCTGACATTCCTCTGAATATTTATTACATTCTAATAAGACATGTTCCACTCTTTCCATCTGATTACAATAATTACAAGTCCCAGTTTCATGTTTCCCTATTCTGAAAAGAGAACTATTAAGTCCAGTATGACCAATTCTAAGTTGAGAAATGACTATCTCTTCTTTCTGCCTTTCATTCATACAACCATTACCCCCCACAGTCTTTTGAATTATGTATAAATGTCTACCATTATCATGATTATCCCATTGTTCCTGCCAAAGCTTAAGGGTTTTATTTTGAATCATAGATTTCCCCTCACTTTTGCTTAAAGGAATACTTAAGTTAATAGTATCTGATATCAGGACCTGTTTAGCTAATACATCTACTTCTTCATTTCCTTCTACACTTACATGAGCAGGAATCCAGACAAATCGAACAAAACATTTATTATGTAGCTAAACTAATAATTGATATATACTTAATAATAAATCTAATCTACAAGATTTGGCAGATTTTATCTCGTTCCCTTGATTACCTCCTGTGTATTTATACCGACCTGTGTTTCTTGTTCTCTGTCAGGTCCTTGTCTATACTGACTTGTCACACTGCCTAGTTGTCTCTTGTCCGTTGTCATTCTGCTACTGTTTCACCAGTTGCTACCAGAGATTAGCTACTTTCTCTGCTCACTCTGTGCTGCCTGGATTTTTGTCATTTTTTTCATCATTAAACCATCATCACCTTCAACCACCTGGGTCCTACCGCATGTATCTTCACCCCCACCTCAAGACAAAAACTCTACTGCATAGACTAATTTTAATCAAACTGTGATTATTATATATAAGAAAAATGTTTTACTAATTAAGTCATATATTGATTAAATCATGAGTCTAAATCTAATTTAAACAGATGGTATGAGAGGCCCCATGGGCCAAAACTTACAAACTCTCTTACACGTACTATCAAACTCTTACAGAGTTTGATTGCAACGGAAGTTAACTTAATTCTGATTGGACCCCTGGCAGGAGTAGGCGGATTTTCACGGACAGAAAAATAGCTGAGCGGCAGCGACTAACAGAGGCAACAGTGAATATTTTAAATGACATCGTTAGTGCTCCTACAGTAATGTCAGCATTATCAGAAGTGTTTAGGAGCCGACAGCCAGCATCGGAAACCCCATCTATCAGTGGGATAAAGCTAGCCGTCTCTTCGGAAATGGCAGTAAAGCCAGCCTGCACTCGATTTTAATGTGCGCAACAGCACAAGTTATGGCGCTCTCTTTTCAAAATAAAAGCGCATTTCCAGTTTATGTTTGATTCACACATCAAGTTTCTCTCCGGCGGCTATAACAGGCTAAAGCTTTGTGTTAATTAACTCTCAATATTTTCCTGCAATCTTTGGGAGCTTGTTGGCCCCTAATTACATATCAATCATAAAATCGGACCCTGACATCTCCCAGAACCGGATTTGGGTTTGTTGCCTCAGGTCAACATTGAGCTACAAGGGGTCTAAAACGCCAAGTTTTCTACAGTGATTATGAGAAATGAAATACAAATCAAACAAAAACTATATTCATAAAAAACTTTTTTTTGACAAAAGTAAATCAGACATGGTTCCAACTCATCAAATATAAAATAAACAACTAACTTTCATTAATGAACGGTACATTTGCACAAATTACTAAAACGAGCATTTGTGTGTTTGTACATGTGTATGTTTGGGAGAGTTAGAATCACTAAGGATGCTGAAATCAGTCTTTTTCCCTATTATATGTTAAACATCAGGAAGGAATTGCTTGCTGATGTGAAAAAATGTGTGCATCATGTTTTTGGCACTTGATTATTGGCATACCTGGGAATCACCATCTGTTTATCTGATTATCTAAGGGTTGTAGCGACCAGATTCACATCAGTGACAGGACTTAGGGTTGCAGGTTCTTTTTTTAAAGAGTTTGTAGTTCTGATTTTTTTGGTAGAATTTGAGCCAAGCAAAGGACAACATTTCCACCAGCTCCCACATCTGGTAGATTTGGTGGTGGTACGGCTCACCCTGTGTAGATTTTCAAGTTGTAAGGAACACCATCTGCACCAGCCATATGAAGTATGTCCCATGTTTGGTGCACCCTTGCTAAGTCCAAACGGGCAACTTTGTGGCGTTGAAGAAGACGTGGCCTTTGAAGACGTTTTTTGTTTCTGAAGCCCTTCTCTCGCAGATGCCGTCTGATGGTTATTGGGCTGCAGTCAGCACCAGTATTACTGCATTTACACTCAAACATGATTTTTTCAGCTGATCAAAAGTTTAAGACCATAGCTCAAAAAACCCTGAAAACCCCCCAAAACAGAAATCAAAGTGTCAAAAAAAAAAGGACTCAGTAATGAGTAGCTCCATCATTCTTGCTGATGACTTCAAACAATCGTTTAGGCATGCTTGATGCCAGTGTTTCCAGGAGGCTAGTGGGAACGTTGCTCCAAGTGTTGAAAATGGCTTCATGAAGGGCATCCACTGTCTGGAATTGATGTCCATTTTTGTAAACTTCCCTTGCCATCCATCCCCAAATGTTCTCAATTGGGTTTAGATCCGGGGAACATGCAGGATGGTCCAAAAGAGTGATGTTATTCTCTTAGAAGAACTCCTTTGTCAGGCGGGCATTGTGAACTGCAGCATTGTCCTGTTGAAAAACCCAGTCATTACCACACAGACGAGGGCCCTCAGTCATGAGGGATGCCTGCTGCAACATCTCCACATAGCCAGCTGCTGTTTGACGGCCCTGCACAACCTGAAGCTCCATTGTTCCATTGAAGGAAATCACACCCCATATCATGATGGCACCCCCACCACTGTGCCGTGTAGAAAACATCTCAGGTGGGATCTCTTTGTCATGCCAGCAACGTTGGAAGCCATCAGGACCATCAAGGCTAAATTTTTTGTCATCAGAGATGACAACTTTCTTCCACCTTTCAATGTCCCATGTTTGGTCCACCCTTGCCAAGTTCAAACGGACAATTTTGTGGCGTTGAAGAAGACGTGGCCTTTGAAGACGTTTTTTGTTTCTGAAGCCCTTCTCTCACAGATGCTGTCTGATGGTTATTGGGCTGCAGTCAGCACCAGTAATGGCCTTAATTTGGGTAGAGGATCGTCCCATGTCTTGACGGACAGCCAATTGGATCCTGCGGCTCAGAGCTGGTGAAATTTTTTTGGGTCTACCACTTGATTTTTTTTGTTCCATAACCCTCAGGATCATTTAAAAAATGCAAAATGACTGTCTTACTGCGTCCAACCTCAGCAGCGATGGCACGTTGTGAGAGGCCTTGCTTATGCA
>NW_006800201.1:687194-689292 GCF_000485575.1 Poecilia formosa | reverse complement strand
AGAACCTTCTTAAGATCCAATGGTGCAAAATGAAAATTCTTGCAATTTTTTGACTGGTCTTAAGATTTTGATCAAGAGTGTATGTGTGGTTCTATAAAAGAGGATAAACAACCAAACACAAATTACAATCCACCATAAACACCAATCATCATTTTATAAACTACAAGCATGTTGAAATCATACTTATCTTTTAAGCCTTCCTAGGCTCAACTTTGGGCACTCCTGGTTTAGAGCTAACAAGAATGCAGTGGACCAAACAAGAACCTTTTAATCCTACAATGTGAATTGTTTAAAAAATTTCTTGTTCTAGGTATTCTAGGTAATTTATTCTTTTAACAAGGACTGAAGAAGAGCTTTCAGTTCTTACTAACAGAAAACACTATGTTCCTCTCAGTTTTAAGAAGCTGTCGGTGTTTGAGCTGGCTTCAACTCAGTTGACCTTTGCACTCTTCAAGATTAACCAGACACAACAAAGAACTGCTCCTCAATCCCATAATTCTAATTTTGGCAGATTTGAAAGGCGTTACTGTTAACACCAGGGACATGTTTGAAGGTTTCCTCTATAAAGAACAATTCCTCCAACACTGCTGAGCTTGTCAACACCAGTGAAAAGAAAAGTCACATGTTGTCATGGAGAGTCCAACCCACAGAAGGTGAAGGCCCCGTTTTGCTTGTCAGAGAAATGTGTGTGTGTGTGTGTGTGTGTGTGTGTGTGTGTGTGTATTGGGTACCTTACTGCATCTTTAAGGATGCAATAAGGTACTTCTACTCGGTTTGGCTGCAGTTTTTCTGCTGGGGAATGGGGGGGTGTATCATATGAAATCCAAACAGGCTTACTGACTGCTCACATAGACTCTCCAACACACAGCTCTGTGTTTGTATTCTACACCCAACCCCTTCTGTACACAGATGGCCTTTATCAGGGGGGAATTCGTCCACTTTGCTGACCTCGTAGCCCAGTAACAACAGAGGGAGGACCAGCTCTCCTCTAGATTTCCTTTTTTTTGATCCACTGTGGGAGGTCAGTTTCCTAAGCAGAGTTCAGGTCCAGCTTCCCAACAAGCCTGCTCATGTTTCAGAACGTTTTTGTTGAAACTTTGGCCCATATTCACAAAGATTCTCAAGAGTCCTCTCATAGAGCCCCATCTCATCTTAAAAATTCCTGCCCAGGAGTCTTAGCTCAGGAGTGATTCAATCAGCTCCTGAGAACAACAGAAATTCCCATCACAGTGAGAAGGTGTGGTTGACCCCATTGCTAAGTGTGATGCTGTCATCTATGGACTTTGATTGGTTCCTCTTTTTCTTCTACTTCTATGTAATAGAGCATATTGCTCTATTACTACTCAATAGAGCATATTGCTGGTAAAAAAAAACAAAAAAAAAACTGTGGAGCAATTGTTACGCTCCCCCTCCGCCATGATTTTAATATCATAATTCTGACTTTTGATCTCAGAAGATTAAAGTCAGAATTCTGAGGAAAAGTAAGTCTGAATTCTTTTTCTCTTTCAATGGCCTTAATCCTCTGCTAAAACAAGTCTTTCAGAAGAGTCTTTCTGAAATAAATCAATACGGTCTAGTTTGGACTGTGACTGGTGGTGGACACACAAAACAAAATAAGACACAAGAAACCTTGAATGGCCCTGGCAGCTCAGCATCGCTTTGGCCTCATGGCGATCGCGGAAGCTCCAGCAACGCCGTCCGCTTGCCACCGTAGACGCTCTTCCACAGTTCCCGCAAGTTCCAGCAAGGAGATATAGCTGATGAAATAACATAGAGGGCGCAGTGGAGTCTAATTACAATTTAATGCTATTGGGCTCTTTAGAGGTTCACAAAAGTCAATCATAAAACGTTTAGTGCAAATCCAATGATGCATGTATGAGATAGAGACGACCGTGCGCGTTCGGTGACGGATTGAAATTCGCATTTCGCCCACGGCGACACGGTTCAGCCAGTAGCTAGCATTGACAGAATTCATCATCAAGTCATTTTATGTCACGTGACTATGTTGTATAGGTTGGGTGAACAAAATCCTGCCTAAGAACAGTAGATGTTAGCGATGAGTAGCACACAGCTGGCGGATGTTTAGTGTACGACGGAG
>NW_006800201.1:675457-684820 GCF_000485575.1 Poecilia formosa | reverse complement strand
TTTGAAACATATTCCTGTCATCAAATCTCCGGCTGAAGACCGATAGCTAACATTTGCTGTCATTTCGCTGGTGGGCATAAATACAGTACAGTAATATATTCACAACATACTAACAATAATATCTCATTCTTACTTGTGAAAAGTTATCCCCCGGTCCCTGACATCAACAGTTCTTAGATTTAAACATGAATAAGCCGAGCAGAACTGAAGCATCTTCTGCTGTTTCGGTTCAGCAAAGTATGAGGGTGTACCGCTCCAAGATGGCCGCCGTATTTCCTGCACCGGAGCAGCCAATGCGGGGTCTATCCTTATGTCTATGGGCGGTACCGCCACCCTCGGGGCGTTCAGAGGACGGCAGGGGGCGCTGGCGGAAATTTTTACAAAAGGGGAGCGCTGGGATTCCTTTGGGGGGCGTTTGGTCGAAGGCAAACTTTACACCTTAAATGCACAACAATACCAGTTTAGACTTTGAGCAACTTGCTGAAACTGTATTGTGTAACATTAAATCATGCTTGGCTGCAACAGTACCCAGATAGCACAGAATGATTGAAACAACACTGAATCAATGTCAGCCAGAAACATTGAAACAACATTGAAAGTGGTCGGTCACTTGTATGTTGAATCAACGTTAGGGTTTCAACCATAACTGACATATCAATGTTGATTCAACCATAATCTGTATGTCAACTTACATGCATATTTGTGTTGATATTACATTGAATCAGGAATCAACGTTGATTCAACCTTCATCTGAACGTGGATGTACACGTATATTTGTGTTGATTTTACATCGAATCAATGTTGATTCAACACTCATTTGACAAATTTGGGTTGATTTTATATTGAATGAAAGGTAAGGATTTATGTACATTTTTAGGTCTGATAGGTCTACATCATAACATACCACTAAAAGTTTCTTCACTAGTGTTAAACACACTATATTATTGGCAGATGATGGGTAAACTGTGTACAGAAGGTTAAAAAGGACAACATGGGTTTGATATAACATTTTATTTAAGAGGGACAGATCTTTAAACATATTTGACTCCTTTTTGACTGTCAGAACAGTCTGTTGTCCATAGAAGAACAGAGTCCATGAGGTTAAGCTTTGTACTGTATGAACCAGGGAAACAGTACTGTTGGGTACCAGGTTGTGGGGATGGTTTTGTTTTCCTTTTCAGCATCACCTACTATCCAGAAGAGGGCGCCAGTGGTTCGGGTTTTGTCAGGAGGGCGTGCTGACTGGTTCAACAGGACGCACCTGATGGATATTACCATCTCCCAGGAGGAGTATATAAGCAGCGGGTTGCCAGCACTTCTCTCCCAGAGTGTTGCCTTTAGTGGGCACATCAGGTCCCTGTGTTACATTCAGAGTAGTCTCAAGGTTTCTTCGTGTTTTCTTTACTAGTCTCTTGTCGCTCTTTTCAGGACGCCTACTAGTGACTCTGGAAAAGGTTTCCCAACTCTTCTGGCCTTGGACTACCTTCTTTGAAGACCCCTCTCTAGCTGGGAGCCCGCTCCGCTCTGCTGTTCCTTGGTGCTTCCACTCAGATCTACCTGTCCACCCTCCAACGCCGTCGCCCTTCCTACGCCCTCTTCTCTAACACCACTACTTGGAACCCACTTCCCTACGCAGACTCTAAGCCTTATACTACAAGTAAGCACCTAACTATATTCCAGGAGTTTTGTCATTTTCCACCGTCATTCAACTCACCATCTCTCTCCCTGGCTTGCAGCCGCTCCAGAATTCCTGGTCATTGTCCTCCTTTCAGTTGCTCTGCCAAATCACTTGTACATATTGTAAATAAACTATTGCATTTACTCCTCTTCTCCGTGAGTGTTTCTGCATGTGGGCTCGAAACATTAAACCCACCATGACAAGTACAAGTTGTGGTAACCCCAGTTTGACTCTGGTTGGTGTCACTTTGATTGCTTGCGATGTCTTCCTCTTGTTCTGGCATGTAATGAAGCCACTTAACAGTTTCGCAGCGGTCCTCAAGAGTCAGCTTTTGGTCAAACTGCAGAGCAACGGCTAAAAAACACAAAAATAAAAGTGAGGAAGGTGCCGGTTAGAAAGATGATAAACATTTGGAAAGTTCTGAAAGACATTGAAAGATTAAAAGTGTACTGGTTACAGGTCTGAGAACAAATACAAACCATATAGTTCCCCATGTACACTCACTGTTAAATTAACATTTATCTTAATGTTTATGTATACAACAATTACCCATCAAACTGCAGTATAGTGTAGGAGTCATGATATTGATATCAATATTTAAAATAAAGGGTTTATCAGAAAACCTAACGATAAAACTCAGGGAGGATCAGGGTTTAACAGAGACAAATAAATAGAGCAAAAGGTGATTTATACTGTAGTTGGAAAAATTATAATTTATACAGAATAAACTTCCATCTCAATCTTCTATCATCTACAAATATTTCCAAATAAGTTGATTAAATTCCTTAAGTGTCTATATGCTGATAAAGATCCCACACAAGTAATAATAGTCCAGTTCAGTTACCAATCCAAGAATCAATCAGTCATTAGCAGGTTTAGTTCAGTGTTTCACATGCCTTACATGTTAAGTGTTTCCCTTCTGCCTCACCTGGATTGAATCTGTGAAGGATTAACAACCTTCTGCACTTCTTGATGGCTGCAGACGATCATGTAATCATCTAACTCAGCTGTTCTGGAACAGAGGCTCATTTCAGCACGTCCCTAAGCACATAATAAAAAGTTAAAAACAAGTGATTACTATCACAACAATTTAAAGCCCACCTGGAGCAGCCAGCCTTACACTTCCTTGTCCACCACATGCTCTCCCAGACCAAACATAGGCCCCGCCCTATTTTAAAAATTCAAATCCCACAAAATTTCGCAGGATTTCATACTTAGGCCTGAAATGGTGGGTAGGATGAAAATAATACAAAAGGAGACATGACCTCAATTATTAAAAATATCCATTTTGCCCCAAAATAACCAGGATTACTATGGGCACAAAACAATGCCCTTATTTTTCAATAAACACATTTAAGATCAAAGTAATATTGAAAAACTTACCATAAAACTGCTCAGAGGAGAATTCAATTCAGAAGCCGGTAGCAAACAAGCCAGCAGCAAAGTGGCTGTTTGGTTGGGACAAACCACTAGTGTAAAAATGGGGAGGTGGACTGTACAACTCCTAGTAGAGACTTGTAGATGTTTTTGTGTCAACACATTATGGACAGTCAGTAATAATATTTACAGACAAGTAAGAAAATGTACAGAAAGGAATCACAACCCACTGTTCTCAACATGTAGTGCTTAATTTGAAACATGATTAACCCCCACTTAGTAATAAAATGTTCTGACCCAGAGCTCAAGGAGGGGGAGGGAAGAAGGGATGAGAGGGGGTAAAGAGGGGAAGGTTGTGAGGAGCGGCTGGGTGGGGGGAGGTTTGGGAGGGAGTAAGGGGGAGATGAGGAGGTGATGAGGGATGTAACAAACTGCCCAGATTGCACACAATAGTAAATCAACATTGAATTATAGTCAGAATGGTTGAATTTTGGTTGAGGTCAACAACTGACGGTGGATCAACCATCAAACAATCATCCAGCTCTAGCCAAGTAACCAATGTTGAAACTGTGTCATTGAATCAATGTTGTTTTGTGGTTGAAACCTAATGAATGAAATGCTGATGTCTGATCAACATCTGATCAATGTTGAATCAATGTCGGCTGTTTTGCCGCATCCCTTCCCCTCCCTTCCTCCTGATCAGAGCTCTGGGTCAGAGCATTTTATTAGTGAGTGGGGTTTATCACATTTTAAATTAACCACTGTAAAGGATAGTGGGTGATGATTTATTTCTGTACATTTTCTTACTTTTTCATAAGAAGTCCTACTGACCATTTGTGTGTGATATATTGATACAAAAACATCAAAACAGCTGACATTGATTCAACATTGATCAGATGTTGATCAGACCTCGGCATTTCATTCATAAGATTTCAACCACAAAACAACACTGATTCATTGACACAGTTTCAACGGTGAGAATTGGATGGTTGTTTTATGGTTGATCCACCGTCAGTTGTCGACCTCAACCATACATGCAGCCTTTGTGATAGTAATTCAACATTGGATTAACATTGTGTGCTATCTGGGTAGATCTTCCTCAAACCTTGTCCTCAATCAAACTGACCTGCGTGTTTTCAGTTCAGCAAAACCCTGTTAATCAGACATCAATTAATATCATGTTTGCTGAATTATGGAAATGCCCCAAACTTGTAGGGCCTGGAGGACCAGTGCTGAAACACACAGGATTCGACGTTGACATTTCATTTATTTGATGTCAACCACAAAACAACATTGATTCAATGACACAGTTTCAACGTTAGTTAATTGGCTAGAGTTGGATGATTGTTGGATGGTTGTTTTATAGTTGATCCACTGTCAGTTGTCGACCTCAACCGTACATGCAACCTTTGTGATAATAATTCAACATTGAATTAACATCTTTTGCCAACAGTGAAGCAGCTCATGTAAATGGTGTGGGTGGACCGCTCCACTCCTTTTAGCATGTTGTAGATGTTTTTTGTGTCAATATATCACACACAAACAGTCAGTGAGAAATGTTATGAACAAGTAAGAAAATGTACAGAAAGGAATCTCCACCCACTATCCTCTACAGTGCTTAATTTAAATGTGATAACCCCCACTCAGGAATAAAATGCTCTCACCCAGAGCGCTGATGAGGAGGAGAGGAGGGGAAGAAGGTGTGTGGCAAAACAGCTGACATTGATTCAACATTGATCAGACGTTGATCAAATCTTGGCATTTCAGTCATCAGATTTCAACCACAAAACAACATTGATTCAATGACACAGTTTCAACGTTAGTTAATTGGCTAGAGGTGGATGGTTGTTTGATGGTTGATCCACAGTCATTTGTCAACTTCAACGAAAAATCAACAATTCTAACTATAATCCAACATTGATTTAACGTTGTGTGCTATCTGGGTATCGATGGCAGTTCTTCTCCTTCTACTCAGTGTTTGTTAGCTTCTGGGGCAGCTCCGCTCCTGCTACTGGTAGCTTCACCGCATCAGTTCAGCGTTACACCGGCTGATGACGTTGCTTTGATTAACTCTGTCTGGTATTTTTGTACAAATGTTTTGGCAGTAATGTGATCATGTCAAAGCAGCAACGTAGATTATAACGTGTTTTATTTCCATTTGAAGGCTGCACGTTTCCATGGAAGGACAACAGAAAATCGCTCTTATAAACATGTAATTATTAAAATCACGTTTATTATCACTAGAAAAAACTTAAAACAAAGAACACATTTTTAACAAATAAGATATTAAATAAAATCTATTATTGAATATTAAATGAAAACTTATAGACGGTGATGTCGGTGGCGTAAACTTACTGTGACAGATGCACCTCCTCATGTGAGACCCAGTAAAAAAAACTAAACGAAATGGCTGACCTCCTGTCCTAGTCCTAACATGACCTTCAAAATAAAAGACTTAATACACTGACACAAAATCAATTCTAAGAACCTATTTTACAATAAATTAAAGGGCAGAACATGAGCAGAAAGTTTTGCAAGAGAAGATTTGCTCCAAGCAGAGACTAAGTCTGAGCATGAGAAGTTTTGAGTACAATCATTACAAGTTTTGAGTAGAAATATATGAAGTCCTGCTTTCAAAATAAAAATGTAAGCAAAAGTATTAAATCTTTTGAGAACAAAAGACATGAAATCCTGCTTTCAGACTGAAAATCTATGCTCTTGGATTATGGAAGAAAAATTCTCCATACTACTGTTTTCTTTTGCTCTGCAGTTGGGGGGGGGTTGCTTGTTGACCTGCTCACCAGGTTATGTCTGCACATGTGAAATTAACCATAGTCACCCAACTTTGCCATCTTAGCAACTATAATTAGCGACTTTTCAGGCAAAAAGAAAAAAACTGCATTTGTCGAAATCGGAATCGGCAGAACAGGTTACACACCTTCATCACCTTAAAGGTTGATGATCAGAAAAAACTGTTTTCAGTGTACCCCTATTTGACCATATTACTAATCCTCACTAAATCATTCAGAACAACCAAAGATTACAGGTTTGACAGTACTTTATCAATCCTGAGGTAATTACTAGGGAGTCTGTTGCTCACATTCATGCACAAGCATCCATAAGAAAACTAGATAAAAAAAAAACATTAAAAACATAATAAAACTGCACAATAAAAATATGGAACAACAACAAAAACAATAGAGGAAACAAACAACGGTAGACGACTTGTCCTGAATAATATATGTGACTTGGTGCAATAGAAAGAGATACTCAGATCAAAAGACAGATATTTACCCTTTGGTGTGCACTTTGTTAACCTTGTTTAGCTTTACTGTTAAAATAAACCACTAAAAGCAGCCTTGTCTTTGTTCAGGTGGTGCATCCATACAGAGGCGATCATGAATGACTTCCCTCTATCTGATATCTTACTGTAGTATACCTGAATCAATTATAACAAGGAGGGTTTGGTATTTTTCTGATTCGCACAGAACAATTCACATGTGCACAGGATACTTCATAGGGTGGTCGACAGGTGCAAACTTGCAGTAAACAGTGAAATAAGAAGGATACAGGTGAAATGCACAGTAAGCAGTGAAACGAGTAACAAACACCTGTAAAAAACATATGAAACAGAAATATCCTCCAATCACAAATAAAATGCTACAATCACATTCGTTATGAATAGCATTACCAATTGTAATCCATTCTGTCCAGTAAAAACATACAGAAAAGTATTTATCCATGATAATCCAAAATACAACAAAATAAAAATGTACCTATTTCTCAAATTTACTCAGTAAGAACTGTTTGAAATAACGGGCTAACATTATTATTGATTATAGAATGATTAGCTAAATAAATAATGGTTTACCACAATTCTATTACCAATGAAGCATGAATGTCCACTAAAAAAATGAAAACTTTTGCTCTTTTCATGAGACTTGTTGTCTATAAATTATTGGTCTCCATTGACTAAACATGATGAACAGATTTTGAGTTGATTCTATCATTCCTTTGTTCTGGATTCATAACAAAGAAAAATTCAAATAAATAATCCATATTTAATTTTTAACAATCTGCACTTATCCAGAGTTATTTATTTGCAATACTTACCTAATTTATATTTTCTCATTATTATCATCAGAATCTAAACTCATCTCTTACAGACTAAACAGGGACAAAATTTATATCACAGGTATACAGAAGATGAGGAGACAGTGAAGAAGATGATGACAGGTCAGGAAAGGGAAGCAGATGACTGGGAGCTTCAAGGAAGCTGCATCCAAACCTGAAACTGTGACCTCTCCTTCTGAAGAGTTGCCTGGATAAAACGATGGAAAAACAAAGTTCATACTACACATAAGCAGCTAATCAAATAAAAAGTGTGTATGACACACACACACACACACACACAAACATAAGCAGAGGTGAAAGTGATCATATTTTGTCTTAAAATATATTTCTTACAAATTCTTATTTTTTTTATTTTTATTATTTAGGACAAAAATAATTCAGAAGGCATATTTGTATGCAATGCTTTGTATGACATACAAGAAACAAACATAAAAACAGTCAAGTGCCTTGACAGTCTCTACAAATTTGGGCAGTTCAAAGTCTGATCTTCTTCCATCTACATCTTTTTGCTATATGACATGAAGGGCCTCCAAATTGTTTCAAATTTATCCATCTTGCCCTTCAGCATGCAAGTAATCCTTTCTAGTAGAAGAGTCAGTGTTATGGAAGTAAATACCAAATTGCTGTCCATAACTCTCCCTGTCCATCATTTCCTGGATGATCCGTCCTGCTTTGTTTTTCGTAAAGTCAAGTTAATATATTTGCTGTGAATGGGTTGCGCTACAACAAACTGCAAACATCGAGACTATTATGAACAGTGCAATAAACATGAAAGCAGACATGAATGAACGTGTTCATAAAGTTGTGCAACTAAACGCCAATATTAGGATAAATGTCACAAATCTGTGCAGGAGCCGTCTGAGTTGTGGAGCCACAGGAGGAGCTCTGTGCGCTGCGCTGTGACAGCAAACACAGGGCCATAACGCAGAACCTGGAGGCTGGGGCAGGGAGGGGTGGGAGGTCTAAAATCCTATTTAGAGTTTAGTGGAGAATAGTGGAACACACAAAAACATGCACAAATTACTAAAGTTTTTTTTTTGTACTTGTCATGTTGGATTCCAGTTTTTTTTACCCACATACAGAACACCACCAGGAGAATAGATAATCAGATAAGTAAAGTTTATTTTAACAATAATGAAAAGTGAGATTAAGTGAGTCTGGTCCTTGGGGTTGGAAACCCAGGTCGTCTGCATGCTGAAGATCAGTGAAAGAGAGATGGTGCGTTTGAAGATGTTGGAAAATGGAACTTTGAGAAAAATTAGAATGATCTTACTTGATTTGAATGTAGATTTGCGCCAGAGGGAAAATACTGTGGTTTCTTGGCGTATGGAAAAATTTAGAAAAGTGTGGTGCACAAAAAGAATGGGATGCATAAACCAGTGTGCACTCACCTTTCCTTTATAAAACCTAATTTGCGGGAAATAGAGCAGCTGCTGGTCTGTCCTGTCGCCACCCTTAAATACATATGTAAATTAGTATAAATACCTGGAAGTCTGGCACCACGTGAACCAATAACCATGTCGACGTCCTTGTTTGTAGCAGTATGAGTATTTGAAATACTAATAATTATATATTATTACACATAAGGTCACCTCACAAAAATAATACATTTTAAAGAAAAAAATAAAATCCAAATAAAATAAATAAAGAGATCCTGAAAATGCCTCTTAGAACAGCAGAGCGTTCAGCCGGGATTTAAAGACAGACAGAGAGTCAGAGAGTCTTTGAGTGGGGAATGTGGACGTTTATTCTAAATAGTAGAATCATGTACATAAGTTGTACATTTACAGAATAAAGATTATTTTTGTCCAGAGAGGCGCATTCACAAAGCTGGCGGCTCGATGACTGCAGTTGCACCGGTACCAGTACCGCACGGCTCCTTCTTTAAGTTTTGCTCAGAGCTCCAGGATGATCAGTCTGGATTAATCTAAAGACTAATAAACCATCAACAGAAGATAAATATGATCTCTGAACATATGCTCCCTCTGAATCCTTCCATTGGTGATGTTCTCAATCAGAGTCAAACGCTCCACAATGCGGCACATCTTTGAGCAGCTAGGGATTGCATACGGGATTGTGTACACACCTTAATCACCTTAAAAATATTCAAACCTGTTTGGAGTTAATCTGTTGATCCAACCCTGTTTTTTTTTTTTTTTTTTTTTTTTTTTTGT
>NW_006800201.1:670890-675195 GCF_000485575.1 Poecilia formosa | reverse complement strand
ATTGTGGGAAGAATACATATTTCCTGTGACTATTCATGTTTTGCTTACATAAAATTATTACTTCTCTGAATTTTTGAGTGTAAATTAAAATCTTAAGTATGAAAATTGAATTTTTTTTTTAGAAATTAACTATTACCAACTTTCTTTTTTTTTTTTTTTTTTTTTTTTGGACCATGAGTGAGAACCACATGAGCGAAGCTTATAGTCGTAGGTCTGAATTTCACTGTCTAGGGGTTTATACCCTGCTTTTCAATGATGTCGCATATCATCATAATACACTTGACAATAGTTACAGCTATTGTGTACTAGTGTTGGGTTAAGTATGTCAGACCTGCATATATCTGTTTTTCACTACAAATTTGAAACGCTGGGTTTGCAGTGATGGGCACACTTGGCAGGCTCCTTAAAATTTCTGCAGGAATTTTCTAGTTATAGATTATTTATTTTTCTTCCGTCACCGTTAATGCGGCTCGTACCGCTGCGTGTACCCCCACAAAAGTGGTATCAAATCGTGCGGCTCGATGCCGAGAAGGGAGCTATTACTTTTAGTGGGATTCTGAGATAAAATGACGACATAAATTGAGAAAAACGAGAAAAGTTTAGTCTGAGTGTCTCACAGAATCACAAAGATTTCTCTCTGAAACACACACACAGCACAGTGGAGGTCTGACTCCAAAACTCTTTTTAACTCCCCCTCACAGGCACAAATAGCGGCCTATTGATCTCAAAGTTGGTCATGACATAGATACACATGCCTGCTCCTGTAAAATGTTT
The DNA here is from genome assembly GCF_000485575.1 of Poecilia formosa. Lineage (NCBI taxonomy): Eukaryota > Metazoa > Chordata > Actinopteri > Cyprinodontiformes > Poeciliidae > Poecilia > Poecilia formosa. Next base: position 674,421 of record NW_006800201.1, on the reverse strand, counting down.
TCAAAATTTTTCTGGGGCTTATGGTTTTTTGTCAGGGTCCTTGAGACCTACGCTGGGTGTCTCACAAGTATAGAAACCAGCATCCTGTCTGACAGAGAGCGCCAGCCCAGGTGCAGATAATTAATTACCATAGCAACGGTTCTAGACAGAGGTAGTGAGTAGTCTCACAGCGCTGAATCAGATCTCACAATGCATTGTGGGAAGAATACATATTTCCTGACTATTCATGTTTTGCTTATATAAAATAATTACTTCTCTGAATTTTTGAGTGTAAATTAAAAATTTTAGTATGAAAATTGAATTTTTTTTAATTTTTTTTTTTGGAAATTAACAATTACCAATTTTCTTAATGTTTTTTTTATTTTGGACCATGAGTGAGAACCACATGTGCGAAGCTTATAGTCGTCGTTCTCGGATTGAATTTCACTGACTTTGGGTTTATACATTGAATTTCAATGGTTACTCATATCATCATCATCATAATATATCTCACAACAGCTACAGTTACTGTGTGCTAGTGGTGGGTTAAGTATGTCATACCTGCATATATATCTATTTTTCTTGGCAAATTTGAAAGACTGTTTTTAAAGTGATGGGTGCACTTGGCCGGCCCCTTAAAATTTCTGCAGGAATTTTCTAGTTCTCTATGTATTCTCCTATTTATTTATGTTCTATTTATCTATTTTATAGCTATTTTTATGAAAAGGCTTACATTTAGTGAGGATTATGTTAACCTGGGTTACACCTGCATACAGCCCTGACTGGTGGATTGCTGCAGATATGGTTGTCCTCTCTAACAATTGAGATCAGGACCTTTTGATGGCCATGTCAAAATATCAACTTTGTTCTTTTAAATCACTTTGTAATGTCTTCGACTGTACTTAGGTTTATTCTCCAATTTTAAAGCCAAAAATCCTTGGCAGAACTTTGTTTTGATTAGCATTGCAACTTTGTGGCCAATCGCATGTATTTAAGCTTGTGATTGTGTGTATCTGCAAAGTGCAAAATGCTTTTTTTTATGTTTCCTTGATGTAATGATTTCGTCTTTGCTCCCTTTNTGCACTTCAGCGCACAGACCGACACGTTACATCTTTATGAGACAAAAACTTAGGAAAAGTATTATTCAAGTGGGGTTTTCACATACTTTTATTTTTATTTTCCTTATTTTGTGTTTGTGTTACTTTATTGTCTGGGAATAAATGCAGTTCAGTTTTATAATTTACATTTAACCCTTTTACGCCGGAGTTTCAAGCGTCTGCCTAAATAAACCTTCCTTATTTTAATTGTAAGTAGTTCTTTAAATGTTCTGTGAGATGATATACTTAACCATGTATCGATAACAACTGGAACTTTCAATATCCAGCAAGTTATTTTCGAAATATACCGTCTATTAAACGAGTGCCCCCTGGATTAATTACACTCTCTGCAGCTGCAGCTGTGAAGTTGCCGTATTAACCCGATACTTGCTGGAAAGTGCAACGTCTCCCCTTTCAGAAACCGCTGGAATTTGCGGACGCTCCCCCCAAGTATCCTGCGGCTTCGCCCCTCGAGTTTGCGGACGCTCCCCCAGAGACTCCTAGTGCTCCCCCAGAGACTCCAGCCGGCCTTCCTGCCGGCCCTCCAGAGCCTCCTGGATTCCGCTTCCTGCGCCGGCGGCGGAGACCGCCGGACCCGCCTCCTGGACTCCGCTCCTTGCGCCCCTTGCGTCACCCCTCCGCCCACCCTGTTGGGTTGTTTTTTGTTGTTTTGGACTGTTTTTCTGGACTCTAGTCCTCCTGCCGTCGCCCCTCCGCCCACCCTGTTGGGTCGTTTTGTTTTTGGATTTTTCTATTGGGCGTCTGGTAGCCGCCCCTTGAGGAGGGGGAACTGTCATGATCCGTGTTTCTGTGTGTTTATTTTTGAGATTTTCTGTGTTTAGTCCCTGTCCTGTCTTCCCCGTTGATTGATCCCAGCTGTGTCTCATTCCTGTGATTACCCTCCCAGTGTATTTAGTCTCACCTGTTGTCTGTGTTCGTTGTTGGATCCTTGTCGTGTATGTCAAACGTTATCTGTTTCCTTGTGCCGTTAGTTGTTCCTCCGTGCTGTTCTCTTTTGTTCCGTGCTTGGAAAATTATCATTAAATTCATCATTCTTCATCTTACCTGGGTCTCCGCGTCCTCATCCTCACCACCTCAAACCACACAATATGACAGTTTGTGTCTGGACCCCATTTCATCGGCCCTTAAACAAATATATACCTCGTCTGCAAACCAGGACAAACCTGCTGTTCCTGTTCATCTTCATTTCAAGTTGATTAATGTAGATGGTAAAATGTATTCAGATGGTTTAGATTTTCACAAGCAGTAAGTTTCTTTCTCAATTGATATTATGACACAATTGAGAGCTAATAAAGACATACATAAGAAAATAAATATTTTATGCATTTATTTAAAGCACCACTGCAAACATAGCCTTCACAGCAAAACATTTAATGTAAAACATTTGATCAACATAAAAAGAAAAATTTCTACATGCATTGTGATTATTCAAGTAATTTTCAGGTTCAGTAAAGTTCTGCCACAGTCAGGTCTGTCAGTGCATCAGCTGTTCAGGAAAATCAACATAACTGTAGACTAACTGTCTATTTGTACTTTTATCTGCATCTTCAGACAATCGGCAGCAGCTGAGATTCCAGGAGGTTCAACACCAAAACCTGAAGCTTCAAACTGAGCCATCAACTGAACCAAGACGCCTTTCAAACTACAGTAGTTAACCTGCTCTGTTGGTAGATGTTTTGGTATATCCTCAATCTGTACAGACTGACACTGGTCGTATTTGAATACACAGCTTTATGGTGTTTTCTTTTGTTAATTGATTATAGTAAATATTTGAACATCCATGTAAGTTCAAATATTTGACATTTCATTGTTAACTTTAGGTAGCTGTGAATCCACCCATGTTAATCTGAAGCTATTTTGTTAAAGATTCAACAGATTTGTTGCAATCTTAAATATTTAATCTGTCCTTTGTGTGCATTAAAGTTAATTTAGGTGAACATTAAAGTTAATTCAGGAAACACTTGTCATCTTCTTTCTACAGTACAAATTGAATGATGCCTCTATTAAAATCATATATTTGTGACATCAAACTTTTTTTCTGTCATAAAGCAGTGGTCAAACTATGGCTAAATGTTTGTAATTTACTTTCAACAAATGGAAACCAAAAAGATTTTAAAGGAAAAAACGCTATGTAAACTCATCTACCTCAACACAGGTAAAATTTCCACTGTATGCAAATAAATGTAATTACGATTAAGTGAAAATTGTATAGCAGGGCTTTAACTCCAGTTCATAAGGGTCGGTGTCCTCCAATCTTTAGATGTCTATTCTTTAATGCACCTGAGTCAAATCATGAGGTCAGAGGTCATTAGCACGACTCTGGAGGACTTGACTGTCCTAAGCAGCCATTTAATTCAGGTGTGTTGGACCAGGACGTATCTAAATTTTGCAGGACACCAGACATCGATGCCTGGATCTGAGCATCCTGTTAGAG
>NW_006800201.1:661156-668828 GCF_000485575.1 Poecilia formosa | reverse complement strand
TATCTTTTTCTCGTTCACAGAACAACTCTCTTAGCTTCTTTGTTCTTTGCTTCTTCTTCGCTCTCTCTGCTTCTTCTGGCGCCAGAGAATGTAGCAATCCGGTTGGCTGGAGCTAGTCACATGGGCTACACATCAATGTGACCCTTCAGAATAAGAGATTTATCTCACACTTGACCGTTTTAGCTGCTGACAAAATAAAACTGTTTTATGCATATTTTTAACCAAATAAAATATCATAACATGAAATACAACACTGATGTCTGTAATTATTACTTTTTATATTTTTAACTGTTTTAATACATGTATTCTCTATTTATTCTCCTATTTATTTATTTATGTCCTATTTATCTATTTTATAGCTATTTTTATGAAAAGGCTTACATTTAGTGAGGATTATGTTAACCTGGGTTACACCTGCATAGAGGCCTGACTGGTGGATTGCTGCAGATATGGTTGTCCTGCTGGAAGGTTGTCCTATCTAACAATTGAGATCAGGACCTTTTGATGGCCATGCCAAAATATCAACTTTGTTCTTTTAAATCACTTTGTAATGTCTTCGACTGTACTTAGGTTTATTCTCCAATTTTAAAGCCAAAAATCCTTGGCAGAACTTTGTTTTGATTAGCATTGCAACTTTGTGGCCAATCGCATGTATTTAAGCTTGTGATTGTGTGTATCTGCAAAGTGCAAAATGCTTTTTTTTATGTTTCCTTGATGTAATGATTTCGTCTTTGCTCCCTTTCTGGCCTTTCAGCCTATTTAGGTACGCAACATTTTCCCGGTGGATAATTGTCTTTTTAGATTCAGCAGCAGCTTCACAAGATCTTTGACTTTTGTTCTGAGGTCATCTTACAACATTTCAGACCTAAACACTTTGATTTCTGGAACACAGAACTCATCTATATGATGGTGTATTATTCCCATCATGTCTATACTTGTGTAATTGTTTGAACAGATCGATGAGGCACCTTCAAATTTTTGGAAATTGTTCCTAAGGATGAACCAGACTTGAGGACCATTGTCTTCCTTGGCTGATTTCTTTTGAGTTTTCATCAAGTCAAATCAGATTAACTCACGTGTGGGTTTACCTAGCAAAAATTTCCAAAGCCATGACATCATCATTTGGGCTTTCCCCTCATTATTTGTTTTGCATGTAAACTTTGATTTTGCCAGGAGTCCTGGCATTTTAGCAAATAGCACTAATTTTGGTCATTCTAATTGACCTACAAGATAAGTTTTGTCTGATTTAGCTTTAGACAATGTGAAAAAATTATGGGTGTGGCTTTTTGTTCACTTGTGGTGTATCATATTGGTTCCAAAGCAGATATTCTGATTTTAAAATCTGAATATCTTGATTTTAAGGTCATTCAAAGGGGAAAAAATATATACCCTCCACATTTTCCCCAGTCCAAACCCCATAATTTTCAGATATTCAGATGTTAATCAATATTCTCTTTCTTCCTGGCAGTCCGTTTGTCAGGTAAATATACCGAAAAGAGATTGATGAGCTTTGTTAGATACAGAAGTATACTGTCCATGCAGGCAGTTCGTGGGAGTGGGATATGATGGGAGGGGAGGAGGAACAGAGGGAGGGATCAGAAAGATTCGGAGAAAAAGTTTGAAAGGAACAAGAAAGCTCCAGCAGCCGGCGGTTCGACGGAAAAAGAGCTATAAAGAGGGAAACGACCCGGACCGTGAGGATTTTTATTGCTGGCCCTCGAGCCACTGGGCGCGCGCCTCCTGCCGTGTGTACGTGATCTCGTGGATTAAATGAGTTTGAACTCACGATGAGGAGTGAGCCCATTCTATTCGCTTGCAGCAGGGGTGAGTAGTCGCCTTTTGAGTCTCTAAATACAGGAAAACGCTTTATTTTCACTTTTCGGTGTCGCTGTCGGCCATTTTTATCTTTTGGGCTGGTTTTACTGGGGCTTCATCCAGTTAGACCGGCTCCTAAGAGAAAGAAAAGTTACTTTTGCAACTGGCCTCGGGCGGCTACACGCACGCGCTCACGTTAAGAGGGAGTCGTATTGGTAAAAGGTGTGCGGGTTCAGCTGGCTGGGGGAGTTTGGGTGGAAGGGGGAGAAACAGCTGGCTCCTCCTTAAGGTCTGGGCCAGAATGATCTCAGTCTGGTTTGGGTAAGATGCCGCAGCTTTCTTTCCTGTCCGTCACCTACACAGTAAAGTGTAAAGTGTTGATGCTGTTGCCTTCCACATTAGGTTTCAGCATAATAAGTTTCTCATCATATTTCTTCAGTGCTTCACTTTTTATGTGCCCCAGATTTCACTAAAAAAGTTCACAGTGTCATTGCTGAAGCACAACAGAAGCATTAATTTGCCACTCTCACATTTGGTGAAACAAAACAAATATACTTTGATGTATTTATTTGAAAACTTTGTTTTTTATAGTGAATTTTCTCTGTGGTGTTTTAAATTTAAATATAAAAAATATTCTTTACATACATTTAATAGTTATTCCAAAGTGGATTACATAATAAAAATGAAGTTAAAACATGCATGGTTTTCAAAGGGATGGTAAATAAATAGGTCTGAACTTTGACTAGTTCATTCTAACCCATGAATATGCAATGATCCAAGAAATTCAGATTTGTCGTCCTAATGGACAATGGTCTTAATTCTTTTACAGCCTCTGTAACAGTTTTTTCTTTTTCTCCAAGGATTGTATTTAGCTTCATGCATCTTAAACTGGCCTCAATTTTCCTGCTGATTTCATGTCCCGTATGATTCCATTAGTTGTTGACGAGCACTGCTAATTCACCTGATTTGCTTTTGCTGCTCCTCTTTATATCTATGTCTGCTGTATGGTTAGAAAGCTAGGCAAAGAGACATTGGAGTCTGTAAGGGATTTTTTATAACTTCTTCCTCCATGAAACCTCCTTTTTAATTTGTTTGGAATTTGGGGTTATAGTTTAGGTAGGACTGGACAATAAATCAATAACAAATCAGATTTTTTTGCATAGTCTTCACATTACCAAATGTGATCCCCAGTGTGATCTGTAAGCAAAGGCGCTGTTACATCACATGTAGAGCACATACTCATTGATTGCGGAAGTAAACATGGATGCTAATGGTGGAGCACATCTTGTGATTTTAAAATTGTTGTCCAACAGGAGCCAGGACATTAACAACTTAATCCGCATTATCACCCGCCATGGTTGTTGTTTTTGTTCCTCCTTAAGGAAGAGCCAGCTGTTTCTCCCCCTTCCACACATCAGGATGCAGAATAGTGACGTTTGCCGAGTACCAATGACATTCAGGTTGGATGAATGCGACCTGGCCATACAGACACAGGTCACATTTTAAATTATCAGAAAAGTGTCAGATTTAGGACCAAATATCCAAGTTGCCTGGGTTGCATTCAAAAAAATCTGATCTGTGTTATTCAGACTGTAATAAAAAGGTGAGATAAAGGTCACATAAGGGCAAAGAAAAATCAGATTTTAGTTATTTCAGGTTGCATTGTGATTAAAGCCCAACTCAGTCACTCTTTGGTTACCTAGCAACAACCTTGCACAGCAGCAGTTTCAAGTTTTGCCAATGTGCGTCATAAGTGCTTAAAAAAAAAACATCTACAGTTTTCTACAGTGAAAACTGTAGATAAAAAAGGAAATGTCATACCACCAGTTTGCCAGTATTTCAGATATTTAAAACCAAAACTAATCATCAATTATCTACCAACAATTTTTGATATCAATTGATATGAAACACTTGTGTCATAAGTTTTTCAGCCATATCATCCAGCCCTAAGTTCAGGCATTATTTGACCACCTCAGCTGCTTGTTGTTGCAAAAACAGTTCAGATGGTTCCCACAGTTACACATCATAATTATCCAAAATTAAAAACAATAATTGCTATCAGGATGAAAGAGCTGAATGGAAATGTGCACCCCATTTTCAGATCATTATTTGGAAAGAACGCTGAATACCATTATCTCTAGTAGCCTAGCACAGCTCTGTCCCACATTCCAGGTGGGCTATTTGTTCAGCTAGCCCCACTCTGTTCCCAAAAGCTACCAGATCTGATCCTGACATGAAAAGCTGCCCTCTGGTTTTGATTTATCCTGTTTGTGGTTATGACAATAGAAAAAGCTGCAGGGTATTGGGTGGCCCAGGTGGCACTTCTCTTTCTGATGTTTGGTCCAGAACTTACACATCCATTTTGCAGCAGCAGTGTAGAATCCAACCCCAGTGTCCTCTAACAGGAACCTTTCTATGCTCTCCATGGTCTGTGATTTGCAGACAAGCTTCATCTGAAGAAACTCATTGCATGTACAGTCATTGCTGAAGGTTTTAGATGTATTTTGTATTTAAATATTTCACATTTTAAAATGTTTAGTCCCAGCTCAAAGTATGATCTTTGAGTAAAGATCATTCTTTCTCCTAACTTTGGTTGACTCTGAAGCTATGTCAGTTTGTGAACAAAGTCCTGGCTGATGGTGGCTGGATCTCAGTCTCTTACACTGAGGCATGAATGTAGAGACAGTTTAGAGGAAAACCTCTAAACTGTTTCCTCTAAACAGGAACTGTCTTCCTGTTATAAGGAAGTTTCTTCCTTATAACAGGAAGAAACTTCCTGTTATAAGGAAGTTTCTTTCTTATAACAGAACCAGAAACTGGTTGTGAAAGACCATTTGCCACTACCAAATTGAAGTGTGAAGAAACAAATCCAATTCACAGAAAACACAGACGCAGATCCAGGATGACTTTCTATGGTAAAAAAAGTAAAAAATGAATGGCAGTAGTAGATCTTTTAGTGGGTTCATTTAGAAGAGAAACATTGCTCACATATTTACATAGCATTTTGAACTTTCAATAAAAAAGAAAACATTTTTTTTTAAATGCAGCTTAGGAATGGGTGATAGCACTGTTGGCTTTTCAAATCTGTTTTTACGTTCATTGTATTTATCAGAAGTGAATAAACAGGAATTTCTTCACAGATTTCTGAAGTAGTCTGCAAATGGATGAAGTTGTGTGTTGTCCTTATATCTCATAATGCTGAGCTCTTTCTCCATTGAGCATTTTCTGACAATTCTGCAGGAAATGGTTTGGACAGCTCAGTGGCAGCACAAGAATCCTTACAGTCTTAAGTTTTAGAGTCTTAATTCAGATGTCTAGAAATGTATTTCAGACTAGTAATAATTACATTTGTCATATCTTAAATTTTAATTACAGATGTGTGATCCATCAAATGTGAAATCTGGTTGTCACAACCCGCTTGCTGCACAAAGCTGCTTGCACTATTTTGAGCTCTCCCTCTGCCCCTTCCATCCTGCCATACTTTCAGACATGCCCCTGATCATGGCTACTCTTCCTATGAACTCACCTGATTGGTCCTCTGTTCAAGGGGGTTCACTTTCTCTTTTGAAAGATGGTAGTTTCCCTCCATACCTTTCAACAACCACTGCCACTATTCTGCCAATGTTGCATCCCTTGCTGGAACTATTAAAATAATTCAGAGGCTGTATAGTCCCACACGTGTTTCAAATTACATCACTGTCATAGTAGTGGCTGCAATCACCGTGGACAAATAAAAAACAAACCAAAAGCAAAAAATATGTAAACTCCTGTGCAGCAGCCTCTCTGACGTCGCAAGCCAGAAGTCATAAGAAGAGTGTGATGCCAAAATTTAAATGCAAGTTCTACAATTAAACATTTAATATTACTAAAAACTATTCAGTTATGCTCTGTAATATAAAAATTTTACATTTGTGCATTGCACATGTTAGAAAAAAGAATGAATTCCTCGTTGTGATTTGTGAGATGTGACCTGTAAGTCTTTGTTTCTTTTTATGTTTGTAAGTGTGAGCATTTTAATAGTATATGGGGCTTATATGTATATATGTTATCCATAGCTCTTGCCCTGATTGAAAACAAGAAAAGAATTCCAAACACTTTTGTTTTGTGTTTATTTTGTTTATGGACATTTAAAATACAAAACTGAAAAAATGAAACTATGTCAAGGATTTTTTGTTTTGTTTTTTGTGTGTAGAGAAAGAAAAATATACTTTTTGTCATTCATTGTGCTAGAGGGTCAACATCCTATAAATGTATTGTCCTTGTGTGAACATTTTTAAATAATACAAAAGTAACTAAAAATCCTAGTTGTAGGGATAGTCAGTTGAATCCGATTTTATCCTTCAAAGGCCAGCTATTTGCAGAAACTAGTATTGTGTAGGTCTCTAGTATTGGCTTGATGACCTAGAATCTTTCCAAAATTATTGATCAGATCATTTTTAGTGAGCCTTTCATTTCTCTCACACTGAAGCAGTTCAAAGTTCAGTCAGAGAAACCACTTTCCCCCAGCAGAAGGTTCAACCTCAAAGCAGGAGCTTCTCTACAGTCTCCATCATCCTCTTCTCTACAATTATCTTTTTAAGAGATACCACAATGAGTGTCATCACTCTGCCCAAGTCTGCCTTTAGCTTACTTGTGAACAAGCCCCCTATCACCTAAGGATTGCCCCTAATATAATCTGAAAGTGTTTGCCAGTGCTGGCCTATCTCTCTACAGTGCTGCTCTGTATCTCCAGCAGCAGCAAACCCTTTCTTCTCCCCCTCTTTACTTCACATCAGGATTTTACATATGCATATTTGTGTTCTGGAAAACATCTGCTCCTATGGTAAACCACCTGCGCTGTTTGATAGCAATCAGTTCCCTCTCTATAATGTTTACTTGGCATCCCCAAGTCCAAAAACTACAAAATGAAAGGCGAAATTAAAAGGGGTTGGGGGTGTGTGTAACAAACCTCATAATTACAGTCCTGAGGAAGAGGGCAACTGCTACATAGCATGCCTTTCATCATAAACTAATGCTGCAGCATCTCTGATCTGCTCATAACTCTCTCCTTTCACTTGGTGCTCATTGAAGCTCAAACTTTATGAAACATTTCATGTTATAGCGCTTTCACCAGCAAGTCAGGTCAAACCTCTCAGTTCAAAGACTCAGGGCTTTCTCTTTCTCCTAACGTTTTGAAGTTCTACTAGCTTTAGTAAGTTTGCATAAAACTCTTAATTATAAATACAAGAAAATACTCGTACATACAAGAAAATGTCATAATTACAAGATCCTGATTTTCTAATTATGAGAATAGATCTTGTAATTACAAGGTCCTGATCATGGATGTTGTTATTGCATAAAATTCATATCACAATATACATTGTGATAGGTGGCGGTAACGATGTATATCACAATATATTTCTGTGTTAAACTTATAATAGAAACAAAAAAAAAATCGCATCCTAATTGAGAGAAATGTACATACTGGTATGTGCTAAAATCTTTTTAGGTACTTTTTGAGGATGTTATCTGTATGTAATGTTTGGATTTATGGTTTTATTTTCCTGAAAATGAGATTTTTTTTTAAGGGAGATTTGGTAAGTAGCAGCATAATCCCAATGGTGACTACCAAGGGCGAAAGTAGGGGGGTACGGTAGGGTACTGCATACCCCTAAAAGATTTAGCGGGGGTACGCAGTACCTGCAAGAGAGGGGAGCGACTGCCTGCTGTAAAAAGTGCACCCATCAGCCGTGACTGATTAGTTTTTCAAGAACAATCTAAAACACGACTTAATCAGTTAATAACGTTTTTCCCATTTCATATCGTTTCTGAACTCTTAATGCTTTACTAGAGCAGCGGTGCAAAACGTCGATCGCGG